>NC_056740.1:78945917-78970917 GCF_019279795.1 Protopterus annectens | reverse complement strand
TAGTCATCAGTACTGATTTCGAACTTTTGTCCTCACCAACAATTTCAGAGCTTCACATTCATTCTTACAAATGTCTTGTAAATATTCAAGAAAAAAAATTGTGTTCTGCAAGAGGGGTATTTTGCTGTGGGCAAAATCGTGCTAAAAAACTACTTTTTGGTATGTCTGCGATGATCATTTGTGTTGAATGCATTTGGCTTTATCACAAGCATTCTACAATAGGGCTGTAGCACCTTATGTGAGTATTGAAATGCTGATTTAACACAGATGATTAAGGCTATGGCCTGGTAATGAGCTTCGTCATATATGTTTTTGGCTTGATTCCCTCGGCTTTCATTTGCATTCTTTGTAACTACAAGTCACTTAAAAAGCAGTGATATGAGATCATGCCAGCAAAAAGATGCACTTGAGTCTAGAAGGATTTTCCTTTTAAAAATAAATACAATATAAATAAACTAAAATAATAATTGAATACAAGCATGGCAAAGATATTTCCATACTACTGGACAGAACTGAGGATGAACCTTGCTTATTTAAAGACCGTAAATGTACTAAAAACAATTATGGAGGGGGTACAAAGAGCTATACAGTTGTTCTCTACATTTTGTAAATATTACGAAGCCTTTTGGTCTTTGATCTTGAGGTCACCTTTTATTAGCATCACCTGCTCAAACTCTATCAATGTGTCCTACATAATGCATAAGGATCACTTTTTATTGGTATTTTCTTCT
This sequence comes from Protopterus annectens, assembly GCF_019279795.1. Classification (NCBI taxonomy): domain Eukaryota; kingdom Metazoa; phylum Chordata; order Ceratodontiformes; family Protopteridae; genus Protopterus; species Protopterus annectens. The sequence goes on along the minus strand of NC_056740.1, from coordinate 78,970,186 downwards.
GAGCAAGTCGATTAACCAAACAGTATCAGCAAACTGAGTCTGAAAAAGATCCATGTGGATTAGTGCTCTACTCTAAGTAACAAGTAAACATATTTACCTTGGCTTAAATGTAAATTGGAAACTTTTGCAATAATAAGTTTCTCTAGAACTTAATTATAGCCTTAATAATCATATTGAGTTTTTTCCTATTTCTTCAACTCTGTATTACATCACTATAACTGAATCTTTCAAGTAAACATACTCACATAACAATACACTATTACATAAATACAAAGCAAGGTAAAAGAACAGAGGCAAATGGTTATATCCCTATTTTCACTTCATTCATGTGCTTACTCTTTCTAGAGACATTCTAACTCAGGTCCCTCTAATCTCTCTTGTCCATATATCTTTTCCACTACAGCTGCTAATGTTGTACCTGCTGGCATTCATGCCATTGACAATGGTCTAAACTACATCATCTACATTGCCAGAGTATTTGAAAAAAAAACTGAATTACATGCTTGGTTAGCACAACACTCTCCAGACATACTTGTAGCTACTGAAACATGGTTTCCATCTAGGATGAGTAAATTGTGCCACCTGACTATGACATCATTAGATGGTATAGGATAAACAAGAAAGATGCAGGAGTAGCTATACTACACAAAATTACAAATTAAAATAGTCCATGCAGGAAATCTACAATTCCAGAATGCTGACTTACTTTTCTCATTTCTAAAACTAAATAATCACAAATCCACACTTACTATACTATATATCCTACCTGGTAACAATACACCAACCCTAGAAATCATTCTGTATCAGGTATCCTATCACATTCTTTAATAAGTCATTGTTATGGGTTATATAAACATAGACTGGCTAACTATTAATTCAAATAATCCATCTAATACCATCCAATTATATGGTTTTACATAGTTAGTCAGCTCTCCAACCAGGTACAGCAAAAATTAACCTAGACAAACTCCATTAGACTGGGTTATCACAAAAACAATTTCTGTTTCTGGCACTCTACCTGGCACCTAAAGTGATAATCTCCCTACCTATATAACCACACATCAGAAACAAAATCCACACAAATAACACTATAACAATGAGAGAAATCTCACCAACTTCCACTTAGATGACTTAATTAATACTATGCATGTGTACAACTGGACTTTTCTACATAGTTTTCCACTTGATAAGGCTGTACTAGAATTCAACAATGTCTTGTTATCTATCCTAAACAATCTTCCTACTTCATTAACCAAAATAGTGAAGTCGTACCCCACTGCTTGGCTAACACAAAAAATGGATACTCAATAAACATTGGCCAACCAACAACACTTCAGATGACATGGAAACCAGATCAAAAGGCTCATCAAAATAGACAAAAATTACTATATCAAGTTTCAGGAAACATATAATTCAAATTATAAACTGTTTTAGTTTTCAGTAAGCAATCTTTGAAATAAATCTAAAATCACCCAACACACCACATCCACATCACAACAAAATGAAATTATAGCAACACAGTTAAGCCAGCATTTTATACAATCATTACTCTCATTACTTAAAAGAAATGTTATATCCACATGCCACAGTTTATCATTAACAGTAGCAATGGACTGTTTTCACTCCTGCATGTACCTACTTCAGTGATCAAAAAAATATTTATGCAAACTTAAATCTACAACTATTGCTCCTGATCAGTGTCCCTGTGAATATATCAAAATAAGTGCTAATATTCTAGCTTGCTCTATTTTTATATTCATTAAATCCATCAAGGAAAGCTATGTAACAGAACTTTGGAAACAAAATCTTTCATCATACCATTACGTAAGCGCAGGCCATTCACTGACCTATCTAACTACAGACATATTGCAATTTTACCAATTTTATCTAAAATAGTAGAGAAATGCATTAATTCACAACTTTTAAAAAACTTCATGGATAATATTTTTCACTCCTACTCAACATGATTTTAGCACCTATTATAGTATTACTACTGCTCTGCTCTACTGACTTTCACTGAAATAGTGAACCAAAATAGAAACTTGGGTAGTCTTGTTTCCATTGTTTTCCTAGCCCTGGCTAAGGCTTTTGTTACTGGTTACCACTATAAGCTCCTTCTTAAACATGTTTCACTAAATGTAAATCAATCATCACATGGATGGTTTCAAAGCTATCTAATAGACAACAGGCTAACAAATAGAAATATGACTTCTCCTCCTCCTTCTTACTCATATGTCTATGCATCCAACAAGGCTTTTTAATGCTGTCATCAACCATCTACATACCATCTCTAAGGATTCCTCAATTTAACCATATCCAGATGATTCTACTCTTAGTTTGTTCAGTTAAAACCTTATACTCACTTGAACAAACATAAAAACTCTTTTGCTACAATTGAAAATTAGTTGAATGATTGTCAACTCCTCCTCAATGCAATAATTAAATAAACTGATGTTATTTACACCAAAACACTCTGCCCAAAATAGTGCTTCCTTAATAACTTCACAAAAAAACACCAAAATGTAATGAGTCTCCCAAATCAAATTACTAGATATCATCATTGATGAACACCTAAAATTTGATCAGCACACGCCCCCCAAGTAAACAACAAAACTCATTAAAAATTAGAATATTTATATTGGATAAAATCTTAACCTTACAGACACAGAGAAAAATATTGCAAATGCATACTTAGTTTTAATTATTCGTTATGCCTCTCCAATTTTCACAAACCTGCATTCTCGCCAGTTGCAAAAACTTAAACAATGCGACAATAAAGTGGCTAAATTTGCAGTGAATCTACTATATAGAGCTCATCAATATATTGCTCTCAAAAACTTATATTGATTAGAATTATTCCAACACTGACATTCACACAGCTGCTAATATACGGAATAGCTCAGTTCTACAAAATAATTGCCCTAGTCTTTTAAATATTGCACACCCATTCTTCACCAGCAGACCTCTTCACTTACAGATAAATCGCTTCTTTCTATATTCAAATATAGTAGCAAAGCTGGTAACAACTTGTATTCAGAATGCATCTCAACAACTGGAATAATATATTAGAACCAATAAGACAAATTGACTTTCTTAAACTATTTAAATCAGAACTAAAAAATGCCTAGCAAATGCCTGGCTGTGTACTTGTTTAACTCCTGGCTAATCCTAATTTATTCAAACTCTTCTTACCATAACTTGCTTTCACTTAATCATTCTGTAGATTATGTTATTACACAAAATCTTCACAACCAAACCTACTTTCTAAATGCCTTCTTCTTTTACTGTTTTACTTTTTTATCTTAACACCTACATTTATCTATGCTGGTCATCTTATTTATCTTTCTCTAATATGCTTTAATATCTGTATTGCAGTATAATGTTTATTGTTTAAGCCTTCTTAAATATATGATCTCTATCATCATAAAATGTCTCTTTTTTTACTTTTTTATCATCATCTACTTTAACTATACCCATTTTCTGCAACCTTATGAATACTGTATTCTTTCTGTATCCTTTCCTACAGTCTTTTATCTGTGGCTGATCTTTATGTTCTTATTCATTTTATGTCTTTTTATACTCTACTATATGTCTTTATTTATGCTTCTTTATTTACTTTTTATATTGTCTGTATAGTGTATATACATACATATACTGTATATGTAATTTGTATGAGAGATTAGACACCAAAGAGGGAGAAAAGGACCTGTACTGATTGGCTAGACAGAGGGACAGAGCTGGGAAAGATGTGCAGCAGGTAAATGTGATAAAGGACAGTGAGGGAAACGTACTCACAAGTGAGGAGAGTGTATTGAGTAGATGGAAAGAGTACTTTGAAGGGCTGATGAATGAAGAGAATGAGAGAGAGAGAGAAGGTTGGATGATGTAGGGATAGTGAATCAGGAAGTGAAGCAGATTAGCAAGGAGAAAGTAAGGACAGCTATGAAGAGGATGAAGAATGGAAAGGCTGTTGGCCCAGATGACATACCAGTGGAAGCATGGAGGTGCTTAGGAGAAATGGCAGTGGAATTTTTAACCAGATTGTTTAATGAAATTTTGGAAAGTCAGTGGATGCCTGAGGAGTGGAGGAAAAAGTGTTTTGGTACCTATCTTTAAGAATACGGGTGATGTGCAGAGCTGCAGTAACTACAGAGGGATAAAATTGATCAGTCACAACTTGAAGTTATGGGAAAGACTAGTGAAAGCTAGGTTAAGAAGGGAGGTGATGATTAGTGATCAGCAGTATGGTTTCATGCCAGGAAAGAGCACTACAGATGCAATATTTGCTCTGAGAGTGTTGTTGGAGAAATACAGAGAAGGTCAGAAGGAGTTGCATTGTGTCTTTGTGGACTTAGAGAAAACATATGACAGGGTGCCTAGAGAGGAGTTGTGGTATTGTTTGAGGAAGTCGGGAGTGGCAGAGAAGTATGTAAGAGTGGTACAGGATGTGTACAAGGGTAGTGTGACATTGGTGAGGACTGCAGTGGGAGTGACAGATACGTTTAAGGTGGAGGTGGGATTACATCAAGGATCAGCTCTGAGCCCTTTCTTATTTGCAGTGGTGATGGACAGGTTGACAGATGCGATTAGACAAGAGGCCCCGTAGACTATGATGTTTGCAGATGACATTGTGATATGTAGTGAGAGTAGGGACCAGGTTGAGGAGACCCTGGAGAGGTGGAGGAATGAAGGTCAGCAGGGCTAAAACAGAATATATGTGTGTAAATGAGAGGGAGGGTAGAGGAATGGTGAGGATGCAGGGAGTAGAGTTGGTAAAGGTGGATGAGTTTAAGTACTTGGGATCAACAGTTCAGAGTAATGGTGAGTGTGGAAGAGAGGTGAAGAAGAGAGTACAGGCAGGGTGGAATGGGTGGAGAAGAGTGTCAGGAGTGATTTGTGACAGACGGGTACCAGTAAGAGTGAAAGGGAAGGTCTACAAGAGGGTCGTGAGACCAGCTATGTTATATGGGTTGGAGACGGTAGCATTGACGAAAAGGCAGGAGTCAGAGCTGGATGTGGCAGAGTTAAAGATGTTAAGATTTGCACTGGGTGTGACTAGGATGTACAGGATTAGGAATCAGTATATTAGAGGGTCAGCTCAGGTTGGACAGCTTGGAGACAAAGCAAGAGAGGTGAGATTGCATTGGTTTGGACATGTGCTGAAGAGGGATGATGGGTATATTGGGAAAAAGATACTAAGGATGGAGCTGCCAGGTAACAGGAAAAGAGGAAGGCCTAAGATAAGGTTTATGGATGTGGTGAGAGAGGACGTGCAGGCGGTTGGTGTGAAAGAGCATGATGCAGAGGACAGGAAGAAATGGAAATGGATGATCTGCTGTGGCGACCCCAAACGGGAACAGCTGAAATAAGATGATGATGATGATGATGATGATTGTAACTGTTGTAACTAATTGTAACATTTTGTATTGGAGGTTTTCTCCCCAGGCCTTTGCTAAAAAAGGGGTTTTATTGCCCATTTGGACTACCCTGATAAACAAATGTAAAACAAATAAAATAAATGCTGTAAAGTGATAGTTCAGGTTGGATCAATGAATATGAATAAGGACACAGTTAAACAGATATTTGCAGAGTATTACTGAAGAGAAGTCATATTTGATGTACTTCTGTAAAATAAACAACATCAGAAATAATCTTTCTAACAACCTAAACCTCATCTACAGCATAAATAAAACGTGCTGAAAGGACAGGCATGTGTCTCAAAGATTACCCCTTCTCTGGAACAAGCTTTCCACCCTTGTGAAGTAAAGCTCATCCTCAACCATGTTCGAATGTGATTTGAGCCAGTGGAAACGAAATTGCAAATTTACCTCTGGTTTGGCATCCATGTCTCCAATGGGCAGGGGCAGCTTGTGAATACTTGATGTGTACAAGCTTATATAATTACAACAAAATTCCTTGGGATACTAACACACTGACAATATTTTGTTATATTTGGAATAAACGTGGCTAGACTTAAAATGATGTGCTGATAGCCAAGTAACCACCTATGAAGCTATGCATGTGGGAAAAAGAAGTGACTGCTATCCTTACAGATAATTTAAAACAATCACAAACAGGTGAAAGGGGAGACAATTAAAAAGAAATAGCTATCTTGGAGGAACAAACAGATGAAGTGCATTTAGAAGAAGGCAGCTGGTATAAATGTTAATGTTTATTTTTCTGTATGAAAAACAGAGTCTGATGATGAAACTGAAAATAGTGACATTAAATGTTTTGACTGGGTTCAGGCACCTAGGCAGTGAGACATTTCCCTGTGGTACATTTGACTGGGGACACATGGCTGAAGTGACATGCAGCTGCAGAGAAATATGGCTGTTTGCAAATTCCCTGTGGGCAAAGAGAAGAATATGTTGCCATGCCCACAATTTCAAAAACCAAATGCACAGGGGGAAAACAAGGTCCATGGTCCCCAAGGGAAAAAAGGGAACATGAGACAGTAGGCAATATGGCAGGCATCGGCAACAGGCTGGCCAGAGGGCATGTCAGTGGCAGTAAAATGCAGTGCACAATGGGCAGTGCCTTTATAATTGGTGTATGTGGACCACTACCCCCCTCACAGTGTTTAGGGTACATTACTTAAAACGCATACTGGAGCATAAATGTGACAACAGTAGCCTGCAGGATTTCCCCCATGCTGTAGCATATTTCTACATGTTGTAGTTACGTAAGTTTGTACTGTACAGTGAGCACAATACTCATTACTTCTTCTGCCACCATGCATTTGGTTATTAAAGCTGTGAGCATGGCAGTGTGTGCTCCTCTTTGCCCACAGGGAATTTGTAAACAGCCATAATTCTCTGCAGCTGAATGTCACTTCAGCCATATCTCTCCAGTCAAATGTAGCACAGGGAAATGTCTTGCTGCCTAGGTGCCTGAACCCGTTTTGGGGTTCAGGCACCTAGGCAGTGAGACATTTCCCTGTGGTACATTTGACTGGGGACACATGGCTGAAATGACATTCAGTTGCAGAGAAATATGGCTGTTTGCAAATTCCCTGTGGGCAAAGAGAAGAATATGTTGCCATGCCCACAATTTCAAAAACCAAATGTACAGGGGGAAAACAAGGTCCATGTTCCCCAAGGGAACATGAGACAGTAGGCAATATGGCAGGCATCAGCAACAGGCTGGCCAGAGGGCATGTCAGTGGCAGTAAAATGCAGTGCACAATGGGCAGTGCCTTTATAATTGGTGTATGTGGACCACTACCCCCCTCAATGTCTAGGGTACATTACTTAAAATGCATACTGGAGCATAAATGTGACAACAGTAGCCTGCAGGATTTCCCCCATTCTGTAGCATATTTCTACATGTTGTAGTTACATAAGTATGTACTGTACAGTGAGCACAATACTCATTACTTCTTCTGCCTCCATGCATTTGGTTATTAAAGCTGTGAGCATGGCAGTGTGTGCTCCTCTTTGCCCACAGGGAATTTGTAAACAGCCATAATTCTCTGCAGCTGAATGTCACTTCAGCCATGTCTCTCCAGTCAAATGTACCACAGGGAAATGTCTTGCTGCCTAGGTGCCTGAACCATTTTGGGGTTCAGGCACCTAGGCAGTGAGACATTTCCCTGTGGTACATTTGACTGGGGACACATGGCTGAAGTGACATTCAGCTGCAGAGAAATATGGCTTTTTGCAAATTCCCTGTGGGCAAAGAGAAGAATATGTTGCCATGCCCACAATTTCAAAAACCAAATGCAAAGGGGAAAACAAGGTCCATGGTCCCCAAGGGAAAAAAGGGAACATGAGACAGTAGGCAATATGGCAGGCATCAGCAACAGGCTGGCCAGAGGTCATGTCAGTGGCAGTAAAATGCAGTACACAATGGGCAGTGCCTTTATAATTGGTGTATGTGGACCAGTACCCCCCTCACAGTGTCTAGGGTACATTACTTAAAACACATACTGGAGCATAAATGTGACAACAGTAGCCTGCAGGATTTCCCCCATGTTGTAGCATATGTCTACATGTTGTAGTTACATAAGCATGTACTGTACAGTGAGCACAATACTCATTACTTCTTCTGCCACCATGCATTTGGTTATTAAAGCTGTGAGCATGGCAGTGTGTGCTCCTCTTTGCCCACAGGGAATTTGTAAACAGCCATAATTCTCTGCAGCTGAATGTCACTTCAGCCATGTCTCTCCAGTCAAATGTACCACAGGGAAATGTCTTACTGCCTAGGTGCCTGAACCCATTTTGACTCTGTAGGGACTAAGTTCACAAAAAAAGAATGTTAAAAATTATAAAGAGAGGATGAATGGTGGGGCTAAGAATTTGGCAATAAATGTAAATACTAATGCAAGTTTTTTTTTAAACTGTGGAAAAAAGAGGTTGTGAATGGATGGATGGATGGATGGATGGATGGATGGATGGATGGATGGATGGATGGATGGATGGATGAATGGATGGATGGATGGATGGATGGATGGATGGATGGATGGATGGATGGATGGATGGATGGATGGATTAAGTTAGTTAAAAACAGTGACTATATGTATGTTGCAAGATACAGAGTTTGTATCAAAATCTGAACGAGAACATTTCTGAGATATTTGATTAGAGGGGTTTAATCTTCTCATAAGGACCAGAAGAATGCTCAGAAGAAATGGTGATATTCTGGAATGGTATGGATGTCAGTCTGAAGAATTATGTGGTTGTGGTTGTATTTGGGTGATTATTATCATGACATTGCATAAAAATGCGCATTTGGAGTTCAGTGAAATGATGCAAGGATGCTCTCTGAGAATATTCCCCTGGATTCTCAAAAGCTTGCACGGAGTGCAAGATAAGTGCAGGAGCCCACACAGGCAATATGTCTGCCGTGCAATCCAGGAACAGCTGGCAGGTGCGTGCACGAGAGCTCTAGCACTAATCCTGCATGGACTAAGCCCTGGTATGCAAATCACCTCATTTGCAGGAGAAATCCATGCAAATGAGGTGAATTTGCAATCCAGGAAGCTTGCAATAGTCAGTGCAAGACTAGTGCAATCTGCAGAAATGTACTTGGTTAGTAACCGAGTACATTTCTGCAAAAGCAAAAATGGAGCTATGACAGCTCCAAATAAAGGCTGCATATCACTGAGCAAGTATGCCAATGGCCAAGTAGAAGGCCATCGGAATTGCAAACAATAAAAAAATTAAAACAACAACTTACTTTATTTACCGATCACAGCTGTTTAAGCATAGGGCAGCGGTGCTCAAACAGGATCGGGGGAAAATAAGAAAATAAAATTAAAATGGGCATTCAAACTAAAATCAGTATTCTGCCATGCAAGTCAATGGCAGGCAGAAGGCAACCTGGCTAGTGAGTAGTGGATGCCAAGGGGGGGGAGGCTCAGTGTGGGACATGTAACCATGCATTAGCAGGCAATCCTATGCAAATGAGGGGAACAATAGTGAATCCCAGTTTTCCCTAGCATGTGAGACAGGTCCCATCAGTGTAAGAGTATGAATAGCTGGGTGCAAGACTAGGATATAGGTGACATCATGGGGGGAGGTATCAGACATACTTTAAGTGGATTGGAGTCCAGTCGCTCTGGATTGCTCCTAGCTGAGCACAACTAAGCTAGGGGTGTGTCTAAACCTCCCTAGCACTCTTTACAAAGTGTAAGCGGGTGGGCACACCACACACAGGGTTTAAGAAGAAGAAAAAAGAAGTTAAACCAGGAAATAGCAGCCCTGTGCACATGTGAGCACCCCGTTTGCACGGCACACCCCCGAGCATAAACAGGAAGGCACTGTGAGGGGAAACAGCAGTAGGAAGATAACCAAGGAGAACTAGCTTAGCTGACAGGTGAAATGTATCAGAAGCAGCCAATCACACAGGCAGCAGACCAGCCCAGCACACCACTATAAACAATGCAAACACCTTTCCCCCCTCGTAATTCCCAATAACTCTGCACCACCGGTGTACACAAATGGGGAAATTTTAGAAAACAAAAGCAAGGCAAATAATGTTAGGGGCTGCATTTGCTATCATAAACCAGCATGTGCAAGAGGCTGAGGGTGGTGAGGATGTGAATGCGGCTGAGCAACCCACAGTGAGGAGACGGGGAAGAGTGTACAGATCCAGGATAACCTACCAAGGGCTACATGAGCTGGAGATAGTGGAGCACTATAGGGTGTACAGGGACCTCCTACAGCAGATTGTTGAGCTGTGCCGGCCATGACTCACACACAGAACTAACAGAGAGGAACCCATCCCAGTGGATACCAAGGTATGTGTAGGCCTACGAATGCTAGCTACAGGTACCTTCCAAAGGCCAACTGGGGATATGATGAGGATATCACAGGCATCAGCATCCAGGGTACTCCACCAGTTCCTGGATGCCATGTCAGCACATGTCGGTGAGCATGTATATTTCCCCATCACCCATGAGGCATTGGCCAGCAATATGCATCTCTTCCATCAAATAGCAGAATACCCTGAGGTAGTGGGTGCAATAGACTGCACGCATATATGAAAAGCACCACCCGGGGAGCGGAGTATGGCCTACATCAACCACAAGGGCTTCCCCTCCATCATCTGCCAGGTCATGTACAATGCCCAGGGCATAATAATGAATGTGTGTGCTGGCTGCCCTGGAAGCTACCATGATTCCCACATTTGGCATCTGATGCAGGTGTACCACAGCTTTGCCAGTGGTGACACATCCCACATGGTCACCTAGTGGGGGATGCTGGATACGCACTGGAGCCATGGCTGATGACACCCATGAGAAATGCACACACCCGAGCAAGAACTCCATAATGAGGCACACGCACAAACATGAATCATAATAGAGCATGTGTTTGGAATGCTCAAGTCATGGTTCCGGTGTCTGGACACATCTGGTGGAGCCTTTCAGTACTTACCAACTACATGTACCCAAATTGTCCTTGTATGTGCCATGTTACACAATATGATTCTGCGGAAACAGCTGCAGCAGGAACAGCATGGGGCAGGGCCACACAGCCCCCCACCATTGCCAAGGCCTGCGCAGACACAGAGTGACTTGGAGGAGGAACAACCTGAGCCTGCCCCAGTAGGCAGAAGGAGGCATGCCCAGTATGCCCTGGCCTTGGCAAAGAGGTAATGCATAGCACATGCACTGACACAGTAGGGACCCAGGGAATGTCACCTCTCTCCGACTCGCACATACAGTAAAAGGGAGGCCAAACATGACACTACCTATGATCAACCATGTATAGGGAGTGTACTCTGTGCATCTGACATAGGCAGCCCTGCAGCACCACCCTCAATACTGGGACACCCACAAGGTAAGTGACTCACACATGCCAGTTGGGGGGGGGGGGTCACATACCCAACAACTGTTACAGCCAGCAGGATAGGTGTAGACAAACACAAACAAATGCTGTACTATGGCCTCTGAATGAGCCCTATGTGTAACCCCCACCCAGGCCTACACAGACAGACTACAGCAGGCCAGGCAGTTGGATGTAAGATGTGAAGGCTAGGAAGTCAGAAACTAATATGTAGGCAGTGAAAGATAGGATCTGTAGTACACTGGTATGCCTCTAGCCAGCACAGTAAGTAAGACCACAGACTGAAATGGAGTACCTGACATACCAGTACAGTCCTAGCAAATGTGTTGAAGTGTCAGGTGTGCCCCCCATCCTACCTACACTTATAGTAACAGTCAAGTGTGCCCCCCCCACTCCTGTGTAGAAATGTAGAAACAGTCAGGTGCCCCCCCCCTATGCAGGAACGTAGCAACAGTACATGCCAAATGACCAATGGATACCCAGAAGACACAGCATGCTACCTGTTGGTGTACAACACAAAGGTCACCGCAGTAAAAACAACCTGGATTTGATCCACACATGCAATACAGATGGTCATACTCGGCATGCTCACACACTTAGAGGAATGAAGGCAATGTCAGTCAACAACATACTGAAAGGTCATACTGGGCATGCTCACACACTTAAATGAAGGCCATGTCTGCAAACACCAGTGGACCAGACATATCTGGCAGTTGCAGTTCTTAGTGCAGACACATGTCAGTATGCACTACTCCTGCCTTGCACACACAGTGGTTAGGAATACAGGCATATATGTAAGGACAACACACTATAATAAGCCAAAGGTAGATGGACATAGATGTGTGGAAGAGGGTCACCATGACAAGGACCCATCCAGGACTGTCCCACCCAGCACACAGCCAAAGGGCCACAAACACATGAGGTGCAGATGTCACTCACTGCAGATATTAGCCATCAGCATCTGTCAACATGACAGACTATGTGGTGCTCGTGCCAGCTGTGTAACATGACTGTACAAGGAAGTAGTCATCTAGTAGCTGTATAAATGTACCTGTGACATATGACCCCATGTGTGCCCGCATGTGGCATGTCAACCCCTACATGAATGGGTTATGGCCCATGCACACAGTACCCACCCCATAGTAGTCTTATGACAAGCCTGCTGAGGTCATCCAATGTGAAATACAACTTTGTGAGAGCCGTAGCTCAGGAATCTCCATGGCGCATCCCATAACTGCGTACTGCTGTAGTGATAAACTAGTTAGGTAGTAGTTCAAACCCTAGACTGTGTGAGTGTGTGTTTGTGTGTGTGTCAGACTTTGTAGAGCAATGCTTTTTAGGATACTCACGCTCTGTACAATTCATATACTCAACTTTGGCAAGGCCGCTGATATCACTCACCTAGAAATACACCTCTGGGAAAGTCATTGTCCAGTAATCTCCATAGCGCATCCTATAACTGCATACTGCTGTAGTGTGATACTGTAGTTAGGTAGGTGTTCTAAACCCAGACCTGGCAACTGTGTGTTTGCATGTGAATCTGTGTGTGTGTGTCTGACTGAGTAGAGAGCAATGCTTTTTAGACTACACACACTCCGTGCAATTCATATACTCAACTTTGGCAGGGCTGCTGATGTCACTCACCTAGAAATACACCTATGGGAAAGTCATAACCCAGCAATCTCCGTAGTGTGTCCTGTAACTGCATACTGCTGTAGTGTGATAAAGTAGTTAGGTAAGTGGTCTAACCCTAGACCTGGCAACTGTGTATCTGCGCGTGTGTGTGTGTGTGTGTGTGTGTGTGTGTGTGTGTGTGTGTGTGTGTGTGTGTGTGTGTGTCTGATTGAGTAGAGAGCAATGCTTTTGAGGCTACTCATACTCCATACAATTCATATACTCAACTTTGGCAGGGCTGCTGATGTCACTCACCTAGGAATACACCTCTGGGAAAGTCATAGCCCAGTAATCTCTGTCGCGCATCCTCTAACTGCATACTGCTGAAGTGTAATAAAATAATTAGTTAGGTGTTCTAACCCCAGACCTGGCAACTGTGTGTGTGTATGTCTGATTGAGTAGAGAGCAATGCTTTTTAGGCTACTCACACTCTGTACAATTCATATACTCAACTTTGGCAAGCCTGCTGATGTCACTCACCTAGAAATACACCTCTGGGAAAGTCACATCCTAGTAATCTCCGTAGCACATCTTGTAACTGCATACTGTTGTAGTGTGATAAAGTAGTTAGGTAGGTGTTCCATCCCCAGACCTGGCAACTGTGTGTTTGTATGTGAATCTGTGTGTGTGTCTGACTGAGTAAAGAGTAATGCTTTTTAGGCTACTCACACTCTATACAATTCATATACTCAACTTTGGCAAGCCTGCTGATGTCACTCACCTAGACATACACCTCTGGGAAAATAACACCCAACCTCCATAGCGTGTCCTGAAACCGTGTACTGCTGTAGTGTGATTTAGAACTGTGGTAGGGTTTAATCCACACCCATGGCAGTTCTGGATGTTTTTATTTCAATGTGTGTGTATGGAGCAATGCATTATAGGCTACTCACTCGCGGTATATTTCAAATGCCCTACTGTGGCAATCCTGCTGATGTCATCCATTGTGAAATACAACTTTGGGGAGACAGTTCATCAGTAATCCCTGTGGTGCGACCTATAACTGCTCCATGCTGTAGTGTGATATAGGCCTTGGTCAGGGGTTGGATACCCACACATGTTAGTTGTGGGTGGTTTGTGTGTGTCTCACTGTCTGTGTAGGGAGCAATGCATTTTAGGCTAGTCACTTGCAGTACAGTTGAAATGCCCTACTTTTGTAATCCTGCTGATGTCATTCATTGTGAAATATACCTTTGGGGAAGAAGTACTCCAGTAATGTCCATGGTGCATACTATAATTGCTTAATGCTGTAATGTAATAAACTAGTTAGGTAGGGGTTCTACTCCCAGACGTGACAGGTGTGTGTAACTCGTATCCTGAGTAGAGGTGGCTGTGAGTGTGTGACACCTGTGGCCAATGTGAAGGGGGTTTTGCCCAGTTCTTTTATGGTGGTCCTACTATATATCACCATGTCAGCCATACAGGGATAACAGATGTAAATTAGCTGAGAGGCTGGGGTGCAAAGCCATACCCAGACATTTGACATCAAGGCCAGCCAATCAAAGTTAGCAACCCCACTATTACCCAGAGCACACACACATGCCTAGGCAACAGACAATATGTGGGTAGTATACTGCATATTGGCCACTGATAGTAACTCTACAATGATAGCAGTGGGCTACAGAGAGCATGTCACCCTGCCCATCTGTCCAATATGCACATACATGCAGATAGTGCACCTCCACCATGTTCCCAAATGGACACTTGCACCACCAGTGGTGCCTTCACATGTGACTCCCAACGGACATATCATGCCTGATGACATACCCTGTATGGACAGATGACACTGACATCAGGGAATGCTGTTAGCATGCTATCAATGTAGGTGCAGGATAAACCTGCTGCCCATCACCAGTTCCTGCCACAGGTGTGCAAGACTGGCACATCCGATGATAATCTGTGTTCAAAACATGGGCCAGACACCCCAGGTACAGTTCCACATGTCACTGTACATGCATGTGGGAGATGTGCACATCCTAGACACCATCCATGTCATGAAGTAAGGAACATATACATAGCAAGTGATGCACAGCATTGGCCACACACAATAGTCACACTGGTGACTGGGTGGGGGGATGCAATACCCACCTGTGTGGGCAAATGCAGAAACTACAGGCCTGAGGCAAAATGCAGACCATTGTCATGTGGCCTGATGCCAAGGTATACCCATCCCCTACTCTTGTACAGCCTGCTGGCACAGTTGACCACCACACACCTGTGCAGTCATGCACCCATGCATGTCAGGACTGGCACCCTGTGTGTTCGTGTGTGTTGTATGGTGCATCTGACCACATCCACACTCACTACAACCCCTCAGGGCATACTGAAGCATGCTGTTTGATGTCTGACACCTCATCATACTCTATGCCCATATGACCTCCGTATGACCCATGTGGTGCATGTGATACTTGCACATCGATGTGTTGTGGCAATCCCACTAGCTATGAGTTGCACTCCTGGCCTTGCCAAGTGTGTCAATGTGTGTGAGTCTCTGTGTGAGTGTGCCTGTGATGACGCTGGCAGCTGTTCATGCAGACAGGCATGTGTACATCACCTACAGTACATCTACCATATCCCTGTTGCAGATGTCACTCACCATCACATATATGCTCTAAGTGCTCCACAGCAGGTAACCCATGTGGCGCATCCAATAACTGCATCAAACTGTGATAGCACTACATAGTTGTCAAGGTTTGATACCCCATGCTGGTAGGTGTGTGACACATACATGCTTCTGTTTTACTCTACCACCCCTCCCTGACATGTATTTGCCTCTGTCTGCCTCCCCCACTCCCTCTCTGGTGGATCTGGAGACCCACACTTGCTATGCTTAGGCAGCAGCATGTGTATTTGAAGTGATGCTCATGATCCGCTGATGGCCTCTACATGAATTGCAGCCCTCCCCTAGCTGATTGCCTGTGGAATGGCTGTGGTAACAGTCCCATAGCCAATTGCATGGAAACACACTCCAATACCTAGGAACAACATGGTGTTGTTGGCCCATTACAGTCACTGTGTGCAGGAACTTGATCTGTTGTTTGGCAAACAGCATCTCAGATGGATTGGAGATTTACCTCTAACAACATACACTGTGGAAAGAGGGCAACAAGCAGGAGGGGGATGTGCCTGACCTGACTACAGACTGTAAGTGCTGCTACACTGCATGTGGAGTAATGTTGGTTTAACACTGTTTGTCTGGATATGCCTGTCGTACATGTCACAATACCTGCCATGTTGGTTCCATGGATATGAGGGAACCCCATCCGCAGGGTCATCTGCAGACTGGGCAGTGTTGTTTTTTATTTCATGTGTCAGCTACGATGCAACTACCTGTGGAATGCAGAAGGTAGTGTGAGGATTGCAGTCAGTAGATGGTGACAGCCGGGAGAGTTACTGATGTCACATCCCTCATAGGACATATGGTGCAACAAACGCTGTTACGACTGTATATGTATGAGGGTATTACATCAACATGTCAATATTGGCTATGTGTTTGTGCTTCTAGCCACAACTCTGTCAACCTTTGTACATATGTCATGCAGTAGGGGTGCATATGTTCTGTACACCATAGTCATTGACAGCATATCTGATAACAAGCCAGTGAGATATCAGACTGCTACACATGTTATGTATAGTAGGGGTTATATTTGAGGACAAAGCCTGGGAATTCTGTGGTTGTGTGTACAGTACTGAGGTATGTGTAAATCTGGTAATTGCCGACAGTGTGTGTATAATGAATATGTACCTTGGCCTGTGTAAAGACTGTTGTAGATGTCATTGTTCCTGGTCCTGTTCTATCTGATGTTACATGCTGCTCCACTGTATGTCACCCTATAAGTTTACATGTTTGTAGGGGTAAACACGCACATGTCCCATACCACAGACAGGCATCGGACCACACTGTCTAGTGGCTCAGTATATGTAGGGGTGTTGTGCGAGTGCCTCATATGAGGATGGTGTAGGTCAGATAGTCCATATATTGTAATAGTACGCTAGCTTACGCTATGTGGCTGTGGCTGTGTTCACACTGGTTGTGGTAATGCACTTTCACACAGATGTCTGTTACTCTGTGATGTGACATGCCTCTAGAGCCTCCTATCTATGCAGGTACATGTGTATTCCCACATGGGAGATGTAGCCCAATGTTGAGTCAGTCTGCCTGTAGCTAGCACTGTGCTTTGTTACATGCCTAGCATATTACTGTACTTATCCAGTGAGATGTCATGTCCAGATACTTGCCAATTGTACTTCTGCCGGGCCACCATGACACTCATGTATGTCAGACAAAGCAGCGGGATGCTGTTCAGATGTATGTCACTAACTAGTGGGTAGTATGTGGCCATGGCATCTCTGTACCAGCAGTTATTATATGTCAATACAGACAGGGTTGTATGAATGCATAACCTATGGGAGCAAATGTATACCAGTATTCATGTGTTATACCCATCTACATGGCTAACATCCACATTGACAGGCCTGGTGCACATGTCTTGCATGAAGGGGTTCTGTGTATACCCCTGGACTGACCAGCGTGTGTCAGACTGTCCACATATATTGGGCATATCGCAGCTGTAGTCCACAGGGGTGTTACTGTGCTAGCCGTGGTACTGTACTATGATGACCTTAGGATGTCTTTCAGTAGCCAATGGCACACATGTTTACAGCAGATGTGGCCTCACACACACACCATGTCTGTGAAGACAATCCCTATTACAGTAACAATAGTCTACAAATATACCTGCAATACATACATGACTCCCCCTTTCACTGAGAGGTTGGGATTATTGGGGCTGAGGTAGGAATCCACTCCATGTGCAGGACATATGGCAAACATATATGTATATATCATTATACATATATCCATATAGATATTTACACATTTACATATCTTGCTTACTGTATGGCAACAGTTATACACATATGCGCCTGTGTTCCAGACTTTGTCCTCCACCTACATGCCTGGCTTTGCACATGTGACATGCTGTCAGGGTTTGTTATGTAGAGGGCTGTGTGTAGGTCATGCTGTCATTCCTGCCATCCCTCCACTGCTGCTGTGTCCCCCATATGTACTGGGGGGTTGGGGCCATATATGTTTGGGCTCCACCTACACAATACATGCGTGCCCTAATGCACTCCAGAGGGCAGTGTACATAACCATGGTATATGGCCCAGTAGTAGTGAGTGTAGGTGGGGTGCACCATGACTAACCTAGGCTGTTACAACATGTGTGTGTATCTGGGGTAAGCTGCCTTAAGGTATCTGGATGTACATTACCATACAGTCCACCATTGGTAAATGCAGGCCTACTGCCACCTGCCATACGGAATGTTCTGTTTGTCAGTGTGATTGTGATGGAGTCAGTTATGCCTTGTTATGTAACAGATATATCCCATTGTGTCAACTGGGGTCTGTACCCCCTAGGGATTGTGTACAGAGTGTAGACAGAGGTTGCTGACCTATACATCTGCATTATGTACTGTTGATTGTCTGGTATGCTGTGGGCCAGACTGTAATTACTATTGTAGTACTAGAAGACCTCGGCCTGGACAGCAACATGTGTCAACCTTTCCAGATTACTGCCTCAGTATAACTGTTTCACAGTTGCATTACACTGTTCATATGGATGTCAGTGTTTAAAAGGCTATATGACATGGCATATACAACTGTCATAGTACACAAATATAGCTTTCACATTCATTTATGGGCACCTGTGTGTGGTGTTATACCGTTTGATATATCTGTGGATATGTGTTGCAGGCTATGAATGCCATTCATATGGGTGGCTCATACAGTCTCCTGTTGGTAAGGTGGTAACTGTAGGAATACTGGCTGCTCAGTATTGTGTGCACGTACTACATATGTATCGTACTGCACATATCTCTGTGTGTGTATGTGTACTTATCTATATATATGTATATATATATATATATATATATATATATATATATATATATATATATATATATATATATATATATATATATATATATATATATATATATATATATGTATCTGCATATATCCATCTGTGTATATGTATCCTAGGGATGGCCATGTCGTGTGTGGTCCTGGTTATGGGATCTGCAGCACTTGTTTCTGTATTACAGGGGGGACGTGCTTGGCTGGGAGGAGTATACCTATTTGTACCAGACGTATATTGTGTGGGGTCTCTCAACACCATTAACGTTGCATGAGGGCATATATGTTTTTGTTATATCTCTATTGTTGAATGACCGGGCTGGATGATATGTTTGTGAAAAGATCAGTGTTATGTATATCTGCCATGGATTAGTAGTAAATCACTTTGTGTATGGTGTGCAGAGTCCTGGGTACAAGCCTTGCAGAGGCAGTTTATTTTGTTGCTGGCCAGAACACTCCCACTTACCCCCATGCTAACTTCTTTAAATGTAAAGAAAAAAGGGTTGACAGGAAAATGATGAAAAAGGGGCACAAAGAGGGTAAGACAGTAGGGGAAATAGCTAAGCATGTGCAGGAAGGGTGTAGGAAAGGTTCATAGCTGCACATTTCTGCTACAGCAACAGCTGTGCATATACACTGAATATGGAGGTAGATTTGGACTCTTAAATCCCTGGGAGAGGAGTGAGGACAACATAAATGCATTGTGATCCCAATTAGACCAGATTACATGTGTCCAGTGGACATGTGTACGAAATGGACAGCCATGTATGGGGCAAGATTGTTTTGTGGGAACATATTGGCCTTCCATTATCTTTTCAGGTGGGAGTGGGATGTTGGGGAGGGGTTGTAGGTATATTTGGGGAGGGAGGTTGGGTAGGTTAACAGACATGACACACAAGACACATACAGGGGTGGTATATGACACATGTGGGGGGGTGAACACCTTGATGGGGAGGGGTGTTGGGATATCGGAAGCCCACAAGCCCCCTAGTGGTTACAGTGGGACTGAGGTCACCCACCCTTGGGCAGTCACCATGGTGTCACCACAGTGCTATACTCTTGTGAAATATGAATGCAGACCATCCTCCTGCTGACACATGTACACCTACAACACAAATGGATAACATTATGTAGATAACAATCAGTGTTACTGACAGCCGAAATACATCATAGCTGCATGGCTACACTACCTCACATGTATGCATTACGCATTACCCCTGACAACATCTTACACTGCAGTACATCGCAGCACTCTATAACAGTCACCGTGTACATCAGAACCATATTAGCCTGTCCCTGCATCGATGTTATGGATGATAGGGTTGTGATACAGGTATTATCATATGCACAGGGTGTGTTGCTGGTTTGCAAGAGGCCAAGGGTGGTCCATACATGTGTTGCCTTGTGTGTGGGAGAGGGGTTTGGTTCAATGATTGGGGCATGGTGATGTGGTGTGTGTCGGTATGGGGTTGCCCTAGGTGTGATTGCATAGTGTGTGGGTATGCATGCACACAGTCCTGCCATGTGGCTGCCCTATACATGTATTGTTGGACAGCTGCAGATCATACTTGGCAGGGTGTGCAGTTCAGTGTCTCTGGCTAAACTGACTGTGCCTGCCAGGGATTCCATGGGCACATGCAGGTACAGACCTAGAGGTTCTACTCTCCCATGATGATGACAGGTGTCCGCTGGAACCATGTCCCACCTGGGACTGGCCAGGGCCACATGCACGAGGCCTGCTGTGGTGTGGACAGCACCCCCAGTGGTGTGCTGGGGCTGGTACTGCCACTACGGGAGTGGCTTGGTGTCCTGGCATGTCCATGTTGACCACCAGCTGCTGGTGTTTCTGGCCTACATCAATGTGGCTGTCGCACCACTCCCACCACACGTTCAAGCACGGACATTCCATGGTTGAGGAGGCCCACAATCTCACCCCACCATCTATCCATGATCTCGGTATGTTCATGGAGGGCAGCAGCAATGTCATGGAGAGAGTCCACTTCCAGATAAGAAAGCAGTCCACTGCAGCCTCAGGCCCTGTCTGGTGTGCATGTCCATATGGCCTGAAACATGCTCCTGGTGGTACCAGTTGTGGCGCCTCTGCCCGGGGCATGATGACCAGCGGCCCTCCCATGAGCACCACTGTACATCTGCCAATGTGGTGGCCTACCGGACATCTGGCTATGCTGACTGTGAACTGACACAGTTGGCATGGACACCACATTTTTCTGGTCACTGGCACCAACCGCCAACTGTCCATCTGTTATGATCACGTGTGATGGGGTTTGTAGGGGCACTGTAACTGTGTGCGGGCTTGAGGTGACTAGGAGGGTAATGACACATGTAGGTGCAGTGTCTGCCTCTGACAACCCCACCTGTGCCTGAACAGTACCATCATCATCATCAGTGTCTGTTTAGACACCTACCTCAGTTTGCATGCAGGAGGGACCCTGACCCACCTCGCCACTTCTGGGGGAAACAAACACACACTTTAAGACCTGTACAGCATTGCATAACAGTAAGCACATTTACACACGCACAGTCACACACAGACACACACACACACACACACACACACACACACACACACACACACACACACACACACACAGACACACAGACACCCACAAACACTGACAGTCCACCTTACTAGCTCCCTTGCCCTGGGTTTACAGACAGTCTCACATTCAGTTACATATGTTCACCATCCTGCATGGCACTTGCTAACAAACACTCATTAATACTACCCATTAACATATCATACCTCTCTATGCCTACACGTGTGATCACAACACATGACCTGTTACTCCATTACCTCCCTGACTTTGGTGGAGTAGGTTGTACATGGCCTCACTGCTGTTGTCCAGTACTACCCTGTGTATGTCCAGTCATGGTGTACATGGCCCCTATATGGTTGGGGCTGCTACATTCACTACATATGTCACACACCGGAGCCTCATACTACAGTCTTGATCAGTCCATGCCACATCTGCTGCACAATCAACCCGTCATGCGGACAAAAGTAATACCTGGATACACTCACTGATGTGGTATGGTAATTCCCCATTGAATTAGTAGTGCTGCATACATGGGTAGCCAGTTATCTATCTGCTGCTTGCAATATGATCTGTATACCTGGTATGTACTTTCTCTTCCAATGCATGTTCTGTGCTACAGACCTTGTTATGCTATCAGCTGTCCTGTGTTCACATATGGGACAGGTTGTCCTGGTGTCTCATGTGTCACTACATGTACAGCACAATCCCAAGGAAAAGTACTGCCATGTGATCAATCCCACTATCGCCTGTGTATACATGGACACTCACATAGACAAACACACATGTACACACACATCAGACATACATCAACCACACTCTACCAGATTGCACTTACACACACATTCAACACACACCCCACACACACACCTACATGTGGGGTTGCACACCTTTTGTACACACAGTCCTCCCATTACCCTTCTGTGAGCATGCATTACATCTGGTGCTCAACAGCATGCAGTGCAACTATAGTGACCTCATGCTAGCGGAAGTATACATAGGTGTGATGCATGGGCTGTGTTGGTAGGTGATGGCCCTTCCCCTTGTTACCACTGCACCCATGTACGAAGTGTTACTGTCGACCTGTTCTGCACCCTGCCTTGTACTGTGCACCATACCACACAGGTGTACAAACCATTGCTGCTTATGTAGTACTGTGTCTGTTATGTCAGCTCCAATGCTCACAGCCCCTATGTGTTGCAGCACCTCATACCTGGGATGATATGCGAACAGATATAATTTGTGAATGCCTGATGTCTGCTTTACAGATCACGACATCAGCAGTGCATGTATGACCAGTACAGGACTATTGCACTGGTATCCACCAGACCTTACCATGGCTGTGGGGGTGCCCTTCACATGTCCCAGAACTCTGCATGGTTGCAAGGGCTACTCATATGCACATCCCTTGGAGTGCACACACTGCTGTCACTATTGTTGTGGGGTCAGGTTTATGTCTGCCACAGTTACATAACCTGATTGTGTGCAGTTACAGCCATGAGTGTGTTGTTTCAAGCATGTACCTACTGTAGGCCATGTGTCCTGCCATACTTCTCATCCCTGTGGACACATTGCACAATGACAGGATGTTAGTTATCTTGCATGTGTCTGTTGTACCCTTCTGATACACCAGCATGGGCACTACTATGATGCAGTGCATTTCACAACAACAAAACATGAACGTGTGCAGCATGCAGTATGGGTAGGTGTGTTAGATGTGTGCATGGAATATCCCATAGCCATTACATGCATAGTGTCTTTTCATGCATAAACATGAACCATACTCACCGGCTACAGGCTGCTGCTGTGGTGGTATCCTGGAGGGACCTACATAAGAGTGTGAGAAAGTTGTTGTCAGTGGCCACAGCTGTGGCATTCGTAAAGGGTGAGTGCAGCATTACGTTACATCTACAGTAGAAGTCCACAATACTACAACTTATGCACATTTGTTTATTACTACTACACAGCAACAGACTATGTATATGACATCTCAGATTTGCATGATGTACCTGTACAGATGCAGATGCATACACACGAGTGGTGTACTGATGTGCCCTGCCTTATCTGCACGCTCCTCAGCCAGTGTGTCGGTAGCATCCACCTCCACAATGCGCCCTGCCAGTTGTTGGTGCTGCAGGTGGGCAGGTGCCACAAGGCTCCTGAGTAGCTCCTCTACACAGGTGGTGGGTGGATGAATGGCTTGCCCCCCCCATTGTGAGGTGGTCTCCCCGTACAACAGCTGCACTCTGACATACATGGCGAAGCAGGTCGCTGCAATGATGCCAGACCTGCTCATAGCTGCGTTTATGCAGTCTGACATCATTGACCCTGTGGACTAGTTTGTTCCACAGGGCGGTCCTCTTCTGCTGATCATGGGCTGTTCATCCGAACAGCTGTTCATAGTGCTGTACCAAATGTGCAATGATGACTTCTGTTTCAGTAGCACTGTAAGCTGGCAAACGGATGTAGGGCATCCTCCCTGGGAGACAAAGGTCGAAACAGGTTAATGCAACTCATACAGCAGGGTTACCATAGTTCTTGATACACATCTTTGTCTCCCCCCACCATATCAGCTACAACAAACCATTCACAGAATGCAATTGGTATGTCTGCTGCTTACCTACCATTGGGACATATGTTGTATTGTACCAAGCTTTGTGCTATGTCTTTGCACCATGCTTTGTGCTATGTGTTAGTATCCATGCTCCCTGTGGGGACACTATCTCTGCTGTCCTGTAACATACTATTTCACCTGTATGCCATTATCAGTGCCACTATATATATATATATATATATATATATATATATATATATATATATATATATA
>NC_056740.1:78858417-78935917 GCF_019279795.1 Protopterus annectens | reverse complement strand
CTGCAGCAGTTCCTCCTGAAGGTGGCACAGGGCCCACAGAGGAGGATGACCCAGGATGGGCCCCAGATTTGCTGGTGCCTGTGCTGGTGCCCATTTCCATGGCCAGCTGAGGTGGGACAGGTGGGTCCGCTGGGACCGGCCTTCCCATACGAGCTGTGTTGTCACCGATTTATGGCTGATATGGGTTAGTAACAGTCAACAGCATTCAGGATTAGTTATAACAGCATGCATCAGTATTCCCATTGACATGAAACACCAGATTTAACACATTTGCAGAGCAAGCAGAAGACATGCTTATATGGAACAACAGTGGCCATTACAAGAACATGCAGGTGTCATTGATAGCAACAGGCCACAAATATGGAAATATTTTAACATGGCACATGCATAGCAACAAATATGAATATGTATATACCATTAGAACATATGTCCCAACAAATGTTTGGAGTGTACACATACCAGTTGAGGAGTGTCATTGAGGTATTTCACATATATGGTAGGGGTGAGAGAGAGTTCAATTAGCTGATATATTCTTGTAGTTTTCACAATATTCCTAGTCACTGCAGTGATCTTTCCCTTACAAGTATTATTACGCTACTCAATGACCTTATATTGTACACTGGTATGTTTATAGATTATTATATACGTGATCTGTGTCTTACATACAGGAGTGACAAGATGCAGGTGTTAATGCAACATATGTTGTGTATTGCTGTCATACACTTTGGGTGAGGTGCTAGAATGACAGGTTTGTTTTCATATACATTCTATGACTATGTACACATTTGACTTTCAGTTATAGGTTCATAGGTTCATAGGTTCATACTAGGCTATCTGCCCTAGGGCATTTATAAGCCTAGCCAGAGTGTGTGTGGCTTTCCCCACCCCTTGGAATGAGAATACTGTGCCCATTTAGGGTTTAGTTTACTGTGCCTCTGTCTAGTAGTGACACTGAGATGATCCCCGGGGTAAATCTACAATCTCCAATCCACTCATCAAGATTTCTCTTGAAGAGAGTCAGTGAGGGGCTCTGCCTAACATGGACTGGGATTCTGTTCCAGAGTGTAGGGAGCCTTTGGGTTATGAATCTGTCCCTCCAGCACGTCCTATTTATTTCTGTGTTGAGGTTCAAATCTCTCACTTTTGTGGCTCTGGTGGATTTGGATTTCCTGAGGTGGAGCATGTCCATTAATTCCGGATTGGACATGGCCTTGTACGTCAGGCATAGATCGCCTCTGAGTAGGCGGTATGCGACTGAATAGAGCTGGAGTTTCTTCAGCCGGGCAGCATATGACATATGTTTGAGACCCTTGATCCTCTTGGTGAGGTACTTTTGGGGTCTTTCTAACTGCTGCAGGTGTCGGGTAAGGTACATCCCAAATGGGGCATTGTACTCATTTATGGGCCTGATAAGAGTATAGGGGCACAATGACCTCTCTTGATCTAGATGTGAATCCTTTCATGATAAGGTGGGCAATATAGAAGGTCTTCCTAACAACTTTGGCAATGTGAGTGTAAGATGAGAGGTTACTGTCAACTTGGGTCCCTAGGTCCCTGATTACGTCTTCCGTACTTAATGGATTACCACCTATGTGGTAATTTGTGGGTACTTTGTTTTTCCCAAAGGGTATGACTATACATTTTTTGGCATTCAGTTTAAGGCCATGGCTCTGGCACCAGTTATCCTTTTCTATGAGGCCTTTCTGAAGGATGCTTGTGTCCACTGGAGTATCAATTATGGTGTCCAGTTTGCAGTCGTCTGCGAACTTTGTCAGCCACAATCCTCCTATGTTAGCTTGCACCTCAGAAAAATAAATGCCGAACAAGAGGGGTCCCAGGACCGAGCCCTGTGGGACACCGCTTGTGACTGGCTTAGAGTCTGACATGGCTCCAGCAATTCTGACCTTGTGGGTTCTGTCCTTGAGCCAGTTTGCAACACATCTTATGACATATGGGTTTACATTTAAGCTGGTGAGCTTATCTATGATGCCCGAGTGGGGTATTGTGTCGAAGGCCTTTGCAAGGTCAAGGTAGGCTGTGTGAACTGCCTTACCCTCATCAATGGCCTTAGTGACTGTTTCAAAAATGTCGACCAGGTTCAAAAAGCAGGATCTGCCCTTGACAAAGCCGAATTGGGTGGGATCCAGTGTCTGTAGGTCCCCAATGTCCTTGTTTATGAGTTCCATGATGATCCTCTCCATAGCTTTGCAAACCAGACTCGTCAAGCTTATGGGGCAGTAATTTCCAGGGTCCGTAGAAGCACCTCCTTTGTGGAGTGGGACCACTGTTGCTGTACGCCATTCTTTGGGCACGTATCCTGTAGTAAGGCTAAGATTAAACAGCAGCCTTATGTGCGGGTTTAGTTCCTCTTGGAGTTCATGTAGCACGCAACCATCTGGTCCCATTGATGCTGTGTTTTTAGCTTTGGAGAGGGCGTCTCTCACCTGGGCATCTGAGATGTCAGGGAGGCTACACTCTGCTGGGATAGATATTTGTCCTTTTGGGGGGGGGGGGGGGATTTGCACTGAACCTGTCTGCCAGTATGTTGGCAATGTCTGTGGGTTCAGTGTATTGTTTGTCATTTTAGACTAACTCTGAGCATATTTGGGAGTTTCCACCCAGGTTTCTAACATAACTAAAGATGGCCTTGTGATTGTCTTTAGTGTCTTTTGCGATTTTTCTCTCAAAGTTGGCCTTGGATGATTTTATGAGTGATCGTAGTTTTTTGCTAGTACTGATCAGAGATGCCTTCCCTTTTAGGGATTTTGCTCTGTCATGTAGTAGCTTCCTCCTCCTGTTGTAAAGCTTATTAATGGCTGGGGTCCACCAGACAGCATGCCTGCCTTTGGGGGAATGGGTCTTGGTTTTATTTGGGATTGCATGATCCATGCATTCTTGAACGTGTCCGTAGAAGGCGTTTATAAAGGATTCAGCGGTGTGGGTTGTGGTTTCCACTGGCCCAGGGGCCTTGAAAGAAAACATTTCAGTCTTAAGAAGTGTGAAGTCAGCTTTTGAGAAATTCTTCACTATGGTCTTCTGTGCTGGGGGTGGGGGTGGGATGTGGATTTCCAGTGAGATTAATTTATGGTCTGATCTCACCAATGAGGGGTAGACTTCCAGTGTGGAGCATTGTGTCCCCATGTTTGTGATGATCAGGTCTAGTATATTATCTCCTCTTGTGGGAGTGGTGACTAGTTGTTTCATTGCATTTGAGTTTATGAATTCTAGGAACCTTTGGGCTAGAGTGTTGGGGCTTGAGTAATGCTCCCAGTCTATGTTTGGGTAGTTGAAGTCTCCCAATATGATGGTATTTGGAGAGACATTCATACTCTCCAGTGTCTTCAGGAAGGCTGAGTGGGGTTCCTGAGTTTGAGAGGGTGGTCTGTAGCATGCTACAAACTGTAGGGCAGTTTTGCCTACGGTTAGTTGCACATGGATTATAAGTCATTAAAAGCTGCCTACATTTCGGGGTTCCTCACATTGCTTTTCCAGGGGAACAGGGTACCAGGCTGGTGATATGGGCCATTTATCTGGACATGCTGGACAGACTGGAGCAGTTGTGGGTATGAATATGCATGCATCTGTCTATCTGAACATTCTAGCAAATTCTGTACAGTTGGCTGTAATTATACATACAGCTTTCTATCTGAACAAAATCTGTACAGTTGTGGGGTGTGATTATGCATACAACTTACTAGCACTCCCGGGATTCAAACCCCTGCTGTGTGTAACAAAATTATAGTTAACATCACAGTACACTGTGCCATCAGGGAATTGATGTGAAGCTTTCTACTGTCTTCTATCTAAGTCTTCCTCACTTGTACAATATGACTGATCTCTTGGCACTTCCAACATTGTTATACAGACCTTCATACACATTTTATCTGCATACCACAGCGTGGTTAACACTGCTTAATAACAACAGTACTATTTATAGTATGCAAAAGTTCAACTACAAATGAAAGAAGAGCACACAGAAGCACTCCAGGGGTTATACCTTTATTCGCAGAATATTACACATTTATTCCTCCTGGTATTACACTTTCTAAGGCTCTTATATTTATTTGCTATGACAGTACATGCAGAGAAATACTAACCTGCCTCGTGACGCAGCCTTTGTACCCTAGCATCATGAGCTTGCTGGTTCACAGCCCGCTCATCTGCAGCTGTCGGAGGAATACAGTGATATTTAGCCATACCTATCCATAGTATACACAAGCTAGGCAATTCTTAACTACTTAGTGGAATGAGTACTTACTCAGTACTGGGGCATTAGCCATCTGCCGAGACTGCTGGATCCACTGTTCCAGTACATCCCCCCTCCGCAGCTTCAGGTCTTCATGGTGGTGCCTGACCTGCTCACCAGCCCGGGGGATACCTGTGGCACTGATGAGGTCACGGACAAGACTGTCCCAGGCCTCCATTTTATATTGCAAGCCCTGGTACTGGCCCTGCAGTGGTCTCTCCTCATAGGTTCATAGGTTGGTTCATAGGTTGGTACTAGGCTATCAGCCCTAGGGCCTATACAAGCCTAGCCATAACAATTCCCCGGCTATTTCTTCCCACATTATTTACTTTCCTGGACCCCTGTCTAGCAGGGCGACTGATGTGATCCCTGGAGTGAATTTCCTTTCTCCCATCCAATCGTCAAGGTTCCTCTTGAAGAGGTCCAAAGAGGCACTCTGCTTGACATGTATGGGCAATCTATTCCAGAGTCTGGGGAGTCTCTGGGTCAGGAACCTATCCCTCCAGCATGTTTTGTTTATTGTGATGACAAGGTTTAGATCCCTGGAGCGTGTAGCTCTGAGGGATTGGGATTTCTTTAAGTGTAGCATGTCCAACAGCTCTGGGTTTGACATGGCCTTGTATGTTAAGCAGAGATCGCCTCTGAGTAGACAATATGCAACAGAGTATAGCTGGAGTTTTTTAAGGCAGTCAGCGTAGGGCATCTGCTTTAGGCCTGTGATTCTTTTAGTGAGGTATTTCTGAGGCCTTTCCAGTTGTTGCAGATGTCTTGAGAGGTACATACCAAATGGGGCGTTGTATTCTATAATGGGTCTAATGAGGGATGAGTACAGTGGGACAATGACCTCCTTTTTTCTGGATGAAAAGACCTTCGTGATGAGGTGTGCCACATACAAGAATTTCCTGACTGTTGTGGCGATGTGGTTATCGAAGGTGAGACCACTGTCCACCTGTGTCCCTAAGTCTCTTATCACACTTTCTGTGTTTAGTGTACTGCCACCTATATGGTAATTCATGGATACATGTTTTTTCCCAAAGGGGATAACAATACATTTCTTGGCATTGAGCTTGAGCCCATGACTCTGGCACCAAGCATCTGTTTCTGTAAGGCCCTTTTGTAGAGTATCCACATCATTTGGGGATTCAATAATGGCTCCCAGTTTGCAGTCATCTGCAAACTTTGTTAGCCAGAGTCCCTTAGTGTTGACCTGTACTTCAGAGAAGTAGATGCCAAACAAGAGCAGCCCCAGGACTGAACCCTGAGGTACTCCACTTGTCACTTGTCTGGAGCTGGATTTGGAGTCGGCTACTTTTACAGTGTGGGTTCTATCAGTAAGTCATTTAGCAACCCATTGGGTGACATAGGGATTAATGCCCAACTTAGTAAGTTTATCTATGATTCCAGAGTGGGGGATGGTGTCAAAGGCCTTGGCAAGGTCTAGATAGGCTGTGTGGACCACCTTACCCTTGTCCATGGCTCTGGAGACTGATTCAAAAAAGTCAATCAGGTTCAGGAGACAAGATCGGCCTTTCACAAACCCAAACTGGGTGTGGTCCATTGTTTGCAGGTTGCCAATGTCTTTGTTTATAAGTCCCATGATAATACGCTCCATGGCCTTGCAGATAAGGCTTGTCAGACTGATGGGACGGTAATTTCCGGGATCCAAGGTGGATCCCCCCTTGTGGATTGGGATAACTGTAGCTCTGCGCCACTCAGTGGGCACGAAACCTGAGGTGAGGCTATGATTAAACATGACACTTAGGTGAGGTGCCAGTTCATATTGTAGTTCATGTAGTACACAGCCCAGGATGTCATCTGGTCCCATGGATGCTGTATTCTTGGCTTTAGAGAGTGCGTTTTGTACCTGTGTGGCCGTTATTACTGGAATTTGGCAATTTTCCGGTATTGAGATGGGCCATTTAGGGGGTGAGAGGGGGTGAAGTTGGCACTGAATCGATCTGCCAGGATATTGGCAATATCCTTCGGATCAGTATATTTAATGCCATTCTGTTTTAGCTCAGAGCAGATCTGAGCATTGCCATTTAGATTCTTGACATAGTTATAGAATGCTTTGTGGTTGTCTTTGGAATCTTTGGCAATTTTATTTTCATAACTAGCTTTGGAGGATTTTATGAGGCATCACAGTTTCTTACTGAGGCTAGTAAGGGAGTTTTTTGCATCCTGGGATTTTCCTCTTTTCTGCAAAAGTTTCTTCCTTTTGTTGTAAAGTTTGTTTATGGCAGGGGACCACCAGATTGGCTTCCTTTTTTGGATGAGAGCATTTTGGTTCTATTTGGGATGGCACGATTCATGCATGAGTGGATGTGCTCGTACAGTGCCTTAGTGTAGGATTCAGCAGTTGAACTTTCAGTTCCCGTCTGCATGGGTGTCATGAAGTTTGTCACTTCTGACTTGAGAAGCATGAAGTTGGCTTTGGAGAAGTTTTTTATGGCAGTTTCTTTACTGGGGGGTGGGGGTGGGATGTGGATGTTAAGGGTGATTAGCTTATGGTCAGACCTGACTAACGAGGGGGTGACCATAGGTATGGAGCATTGATTTCCCATGTTGGTAATGACCAGGTCTAGGATATTGGAGCCCCTGGTGGGACTATGGATTAGTTGATCCAGGGCGTTGGAATTTATGAATTCCAAGAACCGTTGCGCAAAGGTGTTGGGACATGAGTAGTTTTCCCAGTTAATGGCAGGGTAGTTAAAATCACCCAGTATTAGGGTGTTTGGTTCTATCTTAATATTTTCCAGTATGTTTAGAAAGGTGTAGTGAAAATCTTGGGGTATGGTGGGGGATCTTTAGCAAGCTACAATTTGGATTGCAGTCTTACCTAGTGTTAGTTGCACTTGGAGAATTTCAGACACATTGTGTTGGCCAACTAGCCTGGTGGTGTGAATATCCTTGGTGAATATTGACACTCCTCCACCTTTAGTGTTTCGGTCCTGGTTTGGTGGCCGAAAAGTGTGGTAAGAGTTGTAGCCTGGTATTGCAGGGGTGCTCTCTGTAGCCTTGAACCAGGTCTCAGTTACTGCACAGATATCGATGTTCTCCATTTTTAGGAGTGCCTCAAGAGAGTGCATTTTGAGGTTTAGACTTCTAGCATTGAGTAGCATTACCTTCAGATTTTGCATGCTTGTACCTGTTACGGTGGTGGTTTTGTCCTTTGAAGTTTGCCTAAAAAAGGCACTATAGGGATGGCAAGAGCCTTAGTCAGTAACCTGAATCCCAGGGGCGACAGGTGCAGACCATCTCTGGCAAAGCATCGTGGTCTGTCAATCATGTCATCCCAGGCAGACAGATACTGGATCCCCTTTGAATGACACCATAAGCTTAGCCAATTGTTGTGGTATCATTCTGGGCAAAGGCAGGATGCTACTCAGGGCTAGGGTCATACCTGCCTGGGCCACATGATCTGAGAGCTCTTCCATGTCTCTTTTCATGTAGTCCAGGGAGGTAAGTCATTCACTCCAACATGGACAATGACAGAGTCATATTTGTACTTGTTCTGGAGTGACTTGAGTGCATGCGTTATGTGGCGGATCCTGGCACCCGACAGGCAGCTGACTGTAATTTTCTCCTTATTCAACCTGGTGAGAGGGACATCAGTGTGCCAGACTATAGAGTCACCTATGACTAAAGTGTTAGGTACATTGTCTTGCCTTAGGGGCTGTTGCTGAGTGGCACACTGGTGTTGTGAACTATGTGACACATTGGTTGTGATTGGTGGTTGTTTGCGTTTCAGCTTCAGAGGTCTTTGTTGCTTGGGCAGGTTACAGTTAAGAGCCTCTGCATATGTGGATTTAGTGTTGCTATATGTGGGTGTTGGTGGTGCGGGTTTAGAAGGGCTATGTGTTGTTTGAGGTGTAGTGTGGGTGTTAACCTTCTCCTCTTGACTGTTTAGCACAATCTTGGGTGGAGAGAGCTTTGCTTCCATTTTGGCTATGTAAGTGCATCTCTCACAGGTTGTAGTGTTGGGTGGTAGGAGGAGAGGGTTGTCTGTGTACATGAGGCAATTGCTGCATTGCCCCAGTATGCCCAGATTCACCAGGTGGACAGGAGAAATCACCCGAAGCTGACCCTTGGACATGCCTGGTTTGGGGCTTTTTTTTTTCTTTGTAAAGTATAGGAGCTGTTTCCTTAGCAAGGTACTTTGCAATTATAGGCTGTTTAGTGCCTACTATTAATTTCTCCTTGTTAACAAGGAGAGTTCAGTGTTTGTATGAGTTTAAGGCTTCCTAGTGCTTTCTAGCAGGTATTAGAGAAAGTGCTAGTCACAGGGATGCTTAAAGGTAAGATTGAAAAGAATGCACTCTGCAGTGTGCACTAGAGAAGTTAGATGTGAAAGTAGGTAACTTGAGTTTTACCTGTTTAAAAAGTTAAGGTTTAGTGGAGAGTTACTATTTTTAAAACAGCAAGATGGATTGAAAGGGGTGGTCACTTTTGTATTTTGGTACTATGAAATACTGTAGGATGGCCAATAAATTTAAATAATTGAAGGGGTGGGATTTCAAAAATGATGATTTTGTGATTACTCACATAAGCCAGTGAAAGTAGAGAGAAATGAGGTATATGGTCAGATTAACATAAGAGGCGGGCAACTAGAAAGACAGTGATATTTAATAAGACAAATTAAATGGGTGGGAGGGCGGGAAAAAATTCTGCCTGACTCAGAACAGAGAGAGCTGTGGTCTCTTTTGAAGTTTTAATATGCTGTTAAAACAGAATGCAAGCAAAACACAAGGTTAAGAAAAAAAACTACAGTATTCAAAATATAGAAAGGCAATACAGTAATGCAAAAAATAAAAGCAAACTAACCTTTCCTTCACAGCAAAGTGTAGCACAGTCTGGATGAGCCTTTCTGGTAAAGCTCTGAAATGTTTTAGTTTACTCCTTAAATAGAAATTTTAGTTCCTAGCTCCACCCCCTCTGTTAACAAGTGATTAACCTTAAGTGACCTCTTCTGTCTTATGAATGAGTCCTTAATTAATCAGTTCTTATTTCTGCCTGACTCAGAACAGAGAGAGCTGTGGTCTCTTTTGAAGTTTTAATATGCTGTTAAAACAGAATGCAAGCGAAACACAAGGTAAAGAAAACAAACTACAGTATTCAAAATATAGAAAGGCAATACAGTAATACAAAAAATAAAAGAAAACTAACCTTTGCTTCACAGCAAAGTGTAGCAGAGTCTGGATGAGCCTTTCTGGTAATGGTGTTGTACCAGGAGCCATACCATGGGTTTTGACTCCTGGATGCCCCAGTGTTGCACTCTAAAATGAGTGCCTTCACACACACCAGCCATTCTGCCAGTGCTTATAGGAGTATACCAGTAGGCAGATTGGACTGGCTCCCCTACACATTGCTTACTCTTACTAAGTTGTGCTGTGCTGCGGTTAGCATTGCTTAATAGTTAATTTGCACTATACTTTCCTTCTGGCAGTAATTTATTCTTCATTACAGGTTTTATATGTGTCTGGTATCCATGATTCATGTGTGCATACACTGTATAGGGACTTGGGACTTCTACACTTTATTACATTAACACCTCACATCTATGCTTACTGCAGTATTCTAGTTCACATATTTATGTTATGTAGCAAGTTATACCACTTCACACTGTACATAGATTCAGTTCACATCTTTGGTTTGATTTACCTGTGGTGAGGATTAGTTTGCTGATACCTCATTCATCTGTATTGCTATGATGGTTTAGTGGTTGACTACTGTGACTATAGTGTACAGGGTCTTGAGTTTGAGCCTTGCAGAGGCAGTTTATTTTGTTGCTGGGCAGAACACGTGGGTTTGCACGACGGTAAGCACTGCTAACCTCTGGTTACAGTTTCTTAAACCAATTGGCTTCTACTTTGCTTAATCCCACACAGGCGTGCTCCTGCTTGCTGCTGCATACTCCCGCGCTACTTCTTGTACATGTCAGTTTTATACATGCTTAAGTCAGGTGTACATGTCAGGTATGACTGTCCACGAAAGTCAGTGTAAAGTTAAGTGGAATTCCGGTTTAGCATTTCTGGTTAGGATACACTCAGGTATTTGGGTTAGGTTTACTTATGCCATACCTGTGTTGTAGAGTAGATGTGAATAGTGGAGGTGTAGGTGGGTAGGTGGAGGGGGGACATTTTAACTGTATAGTAGGCCATTCAACTGATTGGTGGGGGTGTGGTAGTGCAGGTTTGCAGGGTGTTGGGATATGTATGTGAGGCGAACAGGAGGTGTCAGTGGTTGGTGTATGGGTCTGGAGTGTTGGGGGGTGGCGGACTTCGCCAGATGGTGATCCAACTGTGCTTGGGTTTTCCTTTCATGTGTTTTTACATGTGTAGTCTGGGACAGCTGCGGCAATACACCTGGGTTGGGTGTTCCAGATTCTGCCAATATAGTTGTGTGGAGGGTGTCACCTACTTGTGACTGTGGACATTACTATGAATGCAACAGGGATTGATAGGTAAGTGGTGTTATTGGGCCACACAGAAGGGATGATAGTAGGGGAAATGTCCAGGGATGTGCTGGATGGCTGACAGAAAGGTCCACAGCTGGCCATTTCTTCTACAGTAACAGCTATGTATATACCCTGCATTTGGGGGTAGGTCTGGACAATCACAGCCCTGGGTGGGGGTGAGGACAGCAACATAGCTCTCAACCGATCAGAGGAAAACCTCAACAGAATCAGGGACAACTCCGTAAATAATCAGGGACAATCAGGGACATTTTCTAAATATTTGTAGTAGTAACCTGAAACATTTGCAGAATAAGAGAATGTGGATTAATATAGGTTTTCTGATGTGAAACGTCTATAACTCTGAATTACTATCATTATTAATGGCAATTCACCTTTTTTTCAACACTCACCAGTTTTCAGGGGGGTTAAGAGGGACAGACCTAATATCAGAGTCTATATCAGGGACAGCTGAGACGTCTGGACAGCAATAAAACCTTGTGATGCCAATTAGTCCGGCTTACATGCCTACAGTGGGGTGTTGCGACAAAGTGTTTTTTGGTGTAATTTAGTGGGTTTGCAACAACACATCTGGTTATACCGTCCTTTGCCATGTAAACTAGACTTTGCTGCAGTGGGACTTGTACCAGGCGTGGCAGCTCATTAGGCGTCGGCTCTGCCAAATGCACACTATTGCTTACAGCCCTGAGACGGTCCACATAGAACCACTCCAGCCAACACATGCGCAGCTAGGCCCATAATTTCATGCCCATAGTTCCCAAACTGCACATCCTCTTCGGCACTCTTCCTTACTCTGAGTGCAGGTCGGGTCTGGTCACATCAGTACACACTACCCACTCCACACTTCTCGGGACCCATCACGTATGTTGTCTCGCCCCATGGATCATCAGGGTTCCCCTACCTTGTAGACCGAGAACATGTGTGGCCTGCCATTGGACATCTGTATAATGGCTGGAAACCCAAAAATCATACAATTTTTGGGGTGTCCCACAAGGGACATTCATGTCTTTGTTTCAAGATTAGACTTGGTAGGTCTCTCCCACTGGTAGTATCCTGCCGGTAGTCTGGGAAGCAGTGGTGTGTTTACTTATATCGTGTGCTTGTATGTTTCACTGGTCTAGCTGGGAGGGGTTGATGCTACATGTTACACGTTTGTTGATTAGACCCCTCACCCCCATTTGCATGGCCTGTGAACATATGTAATTCTTAACTGCTGTATCATATCCGAGCTATATATATGTGTATATTTACACACACACACACACACATATATATATATATATATATATATATATATATATATATATATATATATATATATATATATATATATATATATATATATATATATATATATATATATATATATATATATATATATATATATATATATATATATATATATATATATATATATATATATATATATATATATATATATATATATATATATATATATATATATATAATCTGTATATGTATGCATATATATATTTGTGTATATATATATATATATATATATATATATATATATATATATATATATATATATACATATATATATATATCTAACAACATATGGATGTATGGGTGTCTGCATATGTATATATCTATATGTGGGTATTGATATATATTCTGTCTATGTATGTATACATTTGTACTACGGACAGGGAAAGGTATATCTCCATGTAGCTATGGGTATATATACACACACACATACCTCTACATACTTACATCTACATCTGGTTATTCCGTTCTTTGCCACATAAAATAGACTGTGCTGCAGTGAGACTCATAGCGGGTGTGGTTGCTTGTTGGGCGGCGCCTCTGCCCAATGAACACTGTTACTTACATCCCTGGGGCTGTCCGTATAGATCCACTCCAGCAAACACCTGCACGCCTAGACCCATAATTACCTACCCATAATTCCCCCACCCGCACCTCCTCTACAGCACTCATCCTTACTCTGGGTGCAGGTCGGGTCTAAACACACCACTACACACTGCCCACTCTCCACTTCACAGGACACATCTCGTACATTGTCTCGACCCTTGGTTCATCAGGCTTTCCCACCCTTGTAGTCCGGGTTTGTACACACCCCCCTTGATAGGTCATTGCACGGGCTTCCTCCTATAACAAGACAATTTTTGAGGTGTCCCGCAAGGGACACTCCTGTCTCTGTTCCAAGATTAGACTTCATGGGTCCTCTGCCCCCCCCCCCCGATATATCCTGCCTGTGGTCTGGGGAGCAGTGGATTATTTACATTGTTTGTGGGGTTGTTTGTATGTTTCCCCTGTCCAGCTGGGGGTGGAGATCATGCTACGTGTTACACTTTTCTTGCTTGGGCCCCTCACCTCCATTGGCATGCCTGTGAACATATGTCATTCTTAGGTGATGTATCTTATCATAGTTATATATCTGTGTATATCTATGCACATAGATATACATATATATATATATATATATATATATATATATATATATATATATATATATATATATATATATATATATATATATATATATATATATATATATATATATATATATATATATATATATATATATATATATATATATATATATATATATATATATATATATATATATATAAGATGTGGATGTATGGGTGTCTGCATATGTATATCTGTATTTGTGGGTATTTATTTATATGTCTATCGTATATGTCTATATAGTTATGGGTATTCATACAAACACATATACCTCTAATTCTTTAGCTACATATCCGGTAATGTTGACTGGTATTACTGGATACTGTGTTTTCTGTGCAGACCGACCAACCTTGTGTGCCACGTATGCTTTGTGATACCTACGACTGCCTCTGTTAGTGTACACAGACTCACACGTGACACCGGCCATTGGATACGGTGTGCTTAAGGCAATTTCAAGCGGTTGTGAGTGGGTTTATGCAGAGGTTAGCACTGTTGACTTCCGGTCACAGTTAGCATCTCCTTTGCTTGATCTGTGTCGGCGGTCCTTCACCCCGCCCAAACGCACTTTCACATGCTTACTATTGCTTACATATGTTTATTACTACTTATCTGTGCTTATGCCTGCTTACTGCTGATTTATTCATTATGGTATTGACTTGTCACATGTGCATTTCATGCAGTACTCCAGTTCACATTTAAATGTTATTTGGTAGGTTATACAGCAATAAAATGTACATAAATGTTCATATACAGATTACACATGGAAAATGGTTTGTGCTGCAGTGTGACTCGATCCGGGAATGCCTCCTCATTAGGTGGATGCTCTGACCACTACGCTATTTCTATGCTGCTTCATTTGCTTTATCTTCCTTGTTATCTTCTTCAGCCTTTTATTCTGTTTTACCCATAGCTAAGCGATGGGCAAACCCGTGCACCTACAGTTAGCTGTACTCGGAGTTTTAAATAACTTACTACAAGGGTTTCTGCGTGTTTTTGTTCAGTGCACGGTTGCTGTTGAACACGTGGGGACTGTTGGTGGGGATATGCGGACACCTATGAGCGGTATCGCTCCTTTATGTACACATTCTTCTGCTCTACTTTGCAGGGGTGTGTTCTTTCTGAGAGCTCTGCTCTCAGACACGCCCGCTGCACTCATTCACACTCCGTATAGCATTAGGTGTTCAGGCAGCGCGCCTTCCTTAATATGCATGGTGCACTGCCGTCCTCCTCTTAAACTGCCGCTTCCGTGCAGGACTAGATTAGTCCTGCACGGAGAATTAGTGAATCCAGGGGATTGTTATTTCTTGATTCATTACCTGTTAAATTGTTGTGGAGTTTAACAATCATACACACACACACACACACACACACACACACACACACACACACACACACACACACACACACACACACACACAAATACACATACATATGTGTTTTATCTTTGCATAGTAGCTTAAAGCTGTAAATTAAGATGTTTTATTCTGTTTCATTTATGATTGCAGAATACTTTGTTTTGGCATACATTAATAAACTGTAACTGTACTTAACTTTTATAAAAATCATCATTTTTTCAAGGAAGCCAGAGCATATCTAGTCATAACCTCTTCGGTTGTCATCTGGCTGCAATAAATAGGAGCATCCATGCAACTTATTAGTTCAAGAAAACCTTTTTAAACAGTACCAGAGGGGAATATGATAAAGATGACACTTTGAGATGAACATCAGTTACAGCTAACATAAACGTTCCCAGTTTGTCTCATTAAATGGCTAATATCTGTACCTTGGCATACTGAATCATATAAAAGCAAAAATATTACTATCCACGGTCACAAAAGTGGCTACACAGCCTTTCAAGAGAATACAGTTATACTAAAACAGTCTTAAGAGCATAATACATTTTGTACTAACATCTGAAATGAGAAAGCAATTGTAAGTGACTATTTTTCTGAGAAAATGTATAGCACACAATGTAGTATCCTGACTCTAACATTCGCTGAGTGCACATGCTGTGCTTTGACAATTTGTTCAGAGGTACAGTAACATACTTGTTTGGAAAATGAACCCACGGTGCAAGAAATCTGACGTAAAAAAATGCAGCTACCTTGGAAGTAGCTACTGGCATCAGCCTTATATGCTTTACACATGGCTCATTCGGTCTTACCTCTATACTTGCATTTCATTATGAAGGGTCAGACAGAATTATCAGTCGTGCTCAGTGTTTACTAGCACAGTCCAGGCTCCTCCATTCATGCAGTAAAAATCTTTGTATTCCAACGGGAGTAATGACTTTTAAAATATAAACAGCTTGCCTATCTCTCAATCCATTTGCACATGTATTTAGATAATTCTGGTGTACAGTAAATATTTCAGTGCGGGAAAACTACCCATGTGTTCTGCAGTGGATGTGAATGCTGCTTCAAGAGCTGCACATCTGTGTTCATTTTCTGTGTGAACTGTCAACAATGATTCATTCAGTATGACAAATAAAAAGCACAAATAGAATTGCAATATATATATATATATATATATATATATATATATATATATACATATGTAACCTTATAACTTCACTTACAGTTTCCACTTTCTTCAGAAAGTAATTACTAGCCTTGAGTTCAGAACAGCAAATACAACCTTTCATATAAACTGCAAAGAAAAAAGTACCATATGATACACAGACAGGTGCTCTTGTTTTAAACACTGGATAGGAAAATAGAAGAAAAACACTGGGCACAGAACAAGAGAACTGATAGCGGACACTGTTACCACATTAGCAAAAGGCTGAACCAGAAGGCATCAAATGAGGAAATGTCTGTACTGGTGCATTCATTCCTTTGAAAAAAAAGTTATTAAGTATAGTTGCAGTTTGTTAATTTATTCCAAATCAATGTATTTCTCATGTCTGAAATGAAAGAGAAAACAAATGTGACCTAGTTTACAGCTGCAAAATAAAAAAATATCTTTGCACCTGATCTCAAAAGTCCAAAACCATGGAAGGGAGTGGGAATTAAGAAAGTAATTTGTAATCACCATGCTATTTAGTTATATGGTTGATAGTTTCATGTATTAAAGAAGGAGAAGTTGTTAAAACAAGTTTTTGATATATTGCAGAGGGTGCTGGGATATCCAAGACTAAATCTGAATACAAGTAGATGTAAGGGATTTGGTGATTCAGTAAGAAATGGAAACATTTTATTATAAATGAAAACATGACTGGTAGAGGTTGCATTTGCAACATTAGGAGTACAGAATTCATAAAAAGAAATTGCTTCAGAAGGTAAGGATACTTGGGTCTTTATTGCTTCAGCAAAAGACATATTCCGCGAATAAGTCTTCATCGATCACCAGCCGCCATTTCGGAAACACCTGCCTAACAACCATCCTGAACAACACAAAGCACTAAATCAAATCCACCCAAGTGGGTGGCTTCACCTTCAACATCCCTCCAACTAGGGTCTACTGTGAGGGAGACCCAGCTATGCAGTATAGTGAACCCTTAGAGAAGAGATGGTGATATAGATTTAATTTTAAATATTCTAATTCTAGTACTGAATTTTTGGACATTAAGATTTAGCTTTTACTACCAATCTATATAGAAAAGAATGTTATAAATGCTCCCTGTTACACTGGACTAGTATGCACCCTAAACACATTTTTCGTAATGTCATTAAGGGCCAGAGCATGTGAATCTCCAGGTTGAATGTTAGTGATGACCAATTTGTCCGGGACTTGGGGAGGCTGAAACAGGCTTTACTTTGTAGAGGATATTGTTCCGATGAGTTAGGGGATGGTTTAACTTTTGGTAAGATCCAAACCTTATTTTTCTTCTTTCACAAATGCGGCTATAGTCAGGTCTGCTGTTAGGAGGAGTGAGGTGATGGTTCTGATGTTTTATAGTAGTAACACAAAAATGATTACAGATGTGATTAAGAAACATTGGTCTGTTTTGTTGACTGATGACAATGTTTGGAGGTTCATTGGTACCAAACCTTGATTCCTTTATAAGAATAGATGCTCATTAAACAGATTGTTATGTTATCCCTTTAAGTATAACTACCATTCTGGTTTGGATGCACATGATCTGGGCACGTTTCCTTGTGGTAGTTATAATTATTGTTCTTTGATTGATAGTACAAATTGTTTTAAGCATCCTGATACAGACACCTTATACTCCTTTAGAGTGACGGCTGACTGTTGCACTACTGATTTGGTCTACCTTACTTATTGTTTTTGTGGATGTTTTTTACATTTACAAGACCAATAGGCCTTTACGATTTAAAATTAGAGAACTTTATATTATATATATAAAGGTAGTTCATGCAGTGCTCTTGCCAAGCATGTAGCTAGTGAAGGTAATAACCATTATTTTAGATTTTTGCTAGTGGATAGGTTGTTTAAGAAGGAATAGTTAGGTGATTTTGAGAAGGACTGAATCCTGTGAGTTACGATGGATTATTCTATTATGGACATGTACCATTGCAACCTGTTCTGAAGTCACAGAAGGTCATTAGATAAGGCCTTAAGATTGTATATGTTATTGAATGATTTTCTTTTATGTTACAGGTTCTATTTTTATACATTATCTATACACCTTTAAGTTTGGTTTGGTTTTGGAGTTGTGATGAATGTGAGTTGCTGACTGGATGTTAAGGGACATTGTGACATGTTTTTATGAATGGACCAGGTTGTAGTTTTTGATTGGCTATGTTATTCACTGTTTTGTATTTAAAAGTTCATTACTTAATTGTATTTTCATTGGTCTGAAGAAGCGTTTGTTAAAACGCGAAAGTGCTTACCTTTTTTGTGTTTTATTAAAGTGAGCTGAATTTTACATATATTCTTTAGTCTGTTTTTTGCTGCCTGGCCATATGTTTGGTGACCACCTTATTGTATTTTTTATACACTCATTTTGTTTTCAGACATCAAAATTTCCTCAGTGGTCTTTATGTTTCTGTATACAGGCCAGCTTGTTTACTTTCACTTTGAAGCTCACCAAATCTGAGCATATCCTAGCAGCTCTGACCAGTTGCCCCTTGAAAATGTTTTTTAATCTGCCATGGGTGGCAACTGTTGATTTCTAAATATCTATTTGAGAATGTTGGTTTCATGAAAATGGTGGATCCAAAATATTCCTTGTCCAAATCTTTGTAAGTGTGCCATTGAGATAATTAATTTTGTGGTCAGAGTGTGTAGGGGTGAATTTGAGAAAAGTTGTGTTAATATCAGTACAAAAGTGTTCTCTAAATTTCCCCTTGGACTTTCCAGAGAATAAATATGTCATCCAAAAAACAGAGGTGAAGAAACCATTTGTCATTGTACTCAGAGTTAAAGACAAATGTACATTCCCAGGTATATATAACGAGGTTAGCATACATGGGAACGCAACCTGTATCCATGGCTACTCCTCTT
Organism: Protopterus annectens; assembly: GCF_019279795.1. Lineage (NCBI taxonomy): Eukaryota > Metazoa > Chordata > Ceratodontiformes > Protopteridae > Protopterus > Protopterus annectens. The sequence continues at coordinate 78,917,330 of NC_056740.1, read as the reverse complement.
AATTGTCTGAAAAACTCCCCCTCAAAGGTAATAAAATTATTATGAAGTATGGTATTTATAACTTCCATAATAAAGGTTATAATTGTATTATCCAGACTGGTTAGTTACAGAATAACTGCATTAAAATATTCCAGACCTTCCTTGTGGGGTATTGAGGTAAAAAGATCAATCACATCTGTCAGAAAAGAAAAACAAATGTTTTGTTGAAAATACTCATGTTTAACTTGAGTAGGGAAGTCCCATGAGTCTCAGAATATGTTTAACTGGGCACATGGAATTTTTCAAACCAGGACACCGCCCATGTGCTGAATGTCATATCCTTTCCCAAACATGTTAGAGAGTTAGTATCATAGAAGTACAGTGTGTTCTCTATCCTGGCAGCAGGCAATTTATCTTTACTTTTCCATGTCCATGGGGGGGGGGGGGGGAGTAAAGATCAAATTACCTCAACTTTTGATTGGTCTATAAGGATATGATTCAATTGGCTGAGACTACTGAAATAATCCTATCCCCTGCTACAGATGATTCAGCAAGTACCAAGTCATTTTCCCAATTAGCTCCTAATAAGGTGGGTTGATTGGTTAAGTCATTAATACTTATAGCCCCTGAGCTAGTAGGAGACGTCTCAAGGAGACTGAAAAAATGCTACAGTTAAACCCAAGAGATCATTTCTTGGTGGGAAGCATACAAGTTGGAGTTGCAGAGTTTATGTACAGCAGCAAAATCAAAGTTCTTCAATTAGATGAAGACACTAATAAGTGGGAAAAGAAAGAGTATGTAACATTTACTTAGCTTGTAAGACCAATCAGTTTAAATGAATATGGGAAGCTCACGTGCATCTCAATGCTTTACAAATATGCGCAGTACAACTGCAGCATGAATGAATTGAAACCTATGCCTGTGTACTGGGGACTGTAGAGAATACGGACAGCACACAATGAGAGAACTAAAAGCACAAGTTTATTCCACAATTCGAGCCAAATGAACGTAAGCGCTTTCGGCAGGTTCAAATAACCCGCCTTCTTCAGACAACCGCGAATTTAGAAAAATTCATCTTATACAATCATATTAAAAATCTTTAACCTATCAAGATAAAGTGCATTATACAATTAAGAGAAACCATGACAACCTTAAAAGACTACAGACTAATAAAATTGGATTATTAGTCTGTAGTCTTTTAAGGTTGTCATGGTTTCTCTTAATTGTATAATGCACTTTATCTTGATAGGTTAAAGATTTTTAATATGATTGTATAAGATGAATTTTTCTAAATTCGCGGTTGTCTGAAGAAGGCGGGTTATTTGAACTGCCAGCTTACGTTCATTTGGCTCGAATTGTGGAATAAACTTGTGCTTTTAGTTCTCTCATTGTGTGCTGTCCGTATTCTCTACAGTTTTAGTTTGGTTTTTGGTTCCTGTGTACTGGGGAGCAAACTGGGAAGATCTTTAGTTTTCATGGCCAGACAAAGGAAAATTAGGAGCCTTATTATAGTTGTTAGAGTTGTCCCATCCTCTCCTCCATTGATCATTCCAAAGGATATTAATCAGGCTTTTGATAAGATATATCAGAATTGATCAGAATCTATTTAAAGAGTCAGGGACTTCCCTTAATCAATTCAAGATATATAAATAATTAAGACTCTGGAGCAGGCTCTACACAACTTTGTACAGAACTCCTGTCTACAATGTCTGTTTAATGCTCAGGTGGGAGGATTTGATTAGCTCATCAGCCTAGATGGAGATGTCTGAGCAATTCAAGCATCGCCAGCATGTAAAACATCAGGGCTCAACAGCCTGAATGGCTAGTTATGTGAAATTGCTGGAACCTGTGTTTTGAGAGACTGCCTTACAGACTATCTGCAAATATACAGAGCTGAGTATATATTTTTTTAGATTATAGAGTTTGTTAATTGTTGCTTAGATCTCTGTTGAAACTGTTGTCTCACTGTTCTTAGAGACTGATCTGCCAATATACAGAGCTGAGTATATATTTTTTGGTTTTAAAGTTTGTACTGTTAGTTGTTGCTTAGATCTCTGTTGAAACTGTTTTGTCCCACTCCCCCCTCCCTATTTTTGGTTTGTAGTTTAAATTTGGTGACTTTTGCAGTTGCCCGCCCCACTGTAGATTTGATTTGGGATACTCCCCTAGTCCCATCTCTTTACCACATTCTACCTTATAAACTCTTTCTGCGGATTCCGGCGTGTAGCTCGCGAGACATTTGCCTGCGAGCTACATCGCCGAAACCAAACGGCTGCATCAGCACTTTGCCGTAGAGCAAAGTGACTGAAAAGCATAGCCGCTGCAACTATAATCTAAGAACGGGCAGCTGCAGCCGTACGGGCTGTGTAACGCATTCCTTCGTCTTGTGCAAGGAATGCATTTATTTAATTATTTATTTATTGTGTTGCCAGTCTGACAACACAATAAATAAATAATTAAATAAATGCATTCCTTGCACGAGAAGAAGGAATGCATTACACAGTTACGGCTGCAGCTGCCCGTCCATAGATTATAGTTGCAGCGGCTATGCTTTTCAGTCACTTTGCACTACGGCAAAGTGCTGATGCAGCCGTTTGGTTTCGGCGATGTAGCTCGCAGGCAAATGTCTCGCGAGCTACACGCCGGAATCCTCTTTCTGCACTTGCTTTTAGTCCTTTTTAATTTGATTGCATTTTTTAAACTGTGTTTGGTCTAATATTGCTACATACTCAAGTGTGCTAGCTTGCACTGTATGTGAATTGTTTTTACTACTCTTTTTGCTACTTTTCTGTAAAAAAAAAAAAAAAAACTGTAAGCCTGTTTCCTACCTTTCCTGTAACTAGTGTTCCAGATATAGATTTGCTGTATCCAGGACTGTATGTAAGCTTCTGAGCCCCCCAAGCCTTTCAGTGTTGGAGGTAAGCCTTCTAGCTTATCAGTGGGAATGGTAAGCACTAGGTAACCTGTCTACCACATAAGGAGTGATTCTAGCCCAGAAATTGTAGTTATTGGCCATCTGGGCAATCTTCCATCTCTCTCAACTTTCTGATTTAAAAGCCTGCATTTGCACTTGTTTCTGTCCTGTAACTCTTCTAGTGCAGATACATATTCTTAGTTTTAGCACTTAAATTTGCTTATTCATGCTCAGCACTTGTTCAGAACTTCTAAGCACTAAATAAGCTACTAATTACTATAGCACTCAATCTTCCTCATTATCTAGAGGAAAACAGTTTTTGTACTTACTTTTCTCACTGGCTTAGAGAAAAACAGCTCTTGTACTCACTTTCCTCACTTATCTAGAGGAAAACAGTTTTTTATTCAGGCATGTTCAAGGGTCAGCTCCCAGTGCTCCCTCCTGTCTATCTGATGAATCTGGGCATCTTGAGGCAATGTAGAAACTGCCTCATGTACACAGACAACCCTCTCCTCCTACCACCCAACACTACAACCTGTGAGAGATGCACTTATCTAGCCAAACTTGAGGTAAAGCTCTCTCCAACCAAGACTGAACTTGACAGTCATGAGGAGAAGGTAAACATTTGCACCACACCACACTCATTACATAGTCTCACTAAATCTACACCACCAAAATCCACACATAGTAACACAAAAACATTAATGGAGGCTCTCAATAATAATCTGTCTAAGCAACAGAGACCTCCAAAGCAGAAACACAAGCAACTTCCATCCCCCAACACAACCCAAATGACACATAGCCCACAGACTCAGTGTGCCACTCAACCACAGCCAATAAGGCAAAACAACGTACCCAACACACTAGTCATAGTTGACTCTATAGTCAGGCACACTGATGTCCCACTCACCAGGCTAAACAAGGAGAAGGTTACTGTCAGCTGCCTGTCGGGTGCCAGGATCCACTACATAACCCACGCACTCAGGTCACTCCACAATAAGTACAAATATGACTCTGTCATTGTCCATGTTGGTGTGAATGACCTGAGACATACCTCCTTGGACTACATGAAAAGAGACATGGAAGAGCTCTCCGATCTTGTAGCCCAGGCAGGTATCACCCTAGCCCTGAGTAGCATTCTGCCATTGCCCAGAATGATACCGCAGTACAAGGACAAAATGATTGACTTCAACAATTGGCTAAGCTTCTGGTGTCATTCTAAGGGGATCCAGTATCTGTCTGCTTGGGATGACATGGTCGACAGACCATGATGCTTTGCCACAGATAGACTGCACCTGTCACCCCTGGGATTCCGTATACTGGCTAAGGCTCTTGCTGCCCTTATAGTGCCTTTTTTAGGCAGGGTTCAAATAACAAATTCACCACCATAACAGGAACAGGCAAGCAAAAACTGAGGGTAATGCTACTCAATGCTAGAAGTCTAAATCTCAAAATATACTCACTCGAGGCACTCCTTAAAATAGAGAACATCGATTTCTGTGCAGTGACTGAGACGTGGTTCAAGGCTCCAGAGAGCACCCCTGCACTACCAGGCTATAACTCATACCACACTTTTCAGCCATGTAACCTGGACCGAAACACCAAAGGCGGAGGTGTGTCCATATTCATTAAGGATATCCACAACTCCAGGCTAGTTGCTCAGCATAATGCATCCGAGGTTATCCAAGTGCAACTAACTCTGGGCAAAACTGCAGTTCAAATTGTAGCTTGCTATAGATCCCCCACCATGCCCCAGGATTCCCACTCCTCTTTTCTTGATGTACTGGAAAATATTAGAGTTCAACCAAACACCCTAATAATGGGAAACTTCAACTACCCCACCATTAACTGGGAAAACTACTCGTGTACCAACTCCTTAGCTCAATGCTTCCTGGAATTCATAAACTCCAATGCCCTAGATCAACTTATCCACACCCCCACCAGGGGCAACAATATCTTAGACCTAGTCATTACCAACATGAGTGACCGATGTTCCACACCTGAAGTCAACTCCTCGTTGGTCTGATCTGACCATAAGCTAATCTCCCTTGATATCCACATCCCGCCCCCACCCCCCATTAAGGAAACCACAGTAAAAAATTTCTCCAAAGCCAACTTCATGCTTCTTAAGACAGAAGTGGTGAACTTCATGACACCCATGCAGATGGACAATACAGTTACAACTGCTGAATTTTACACAAATGCACTCTATAAGCACTTACACGAGTGCATGGATCGTGCTATCCCAAAAAGAACCAAGATGCTATCCTCCAAAAATTGAAGCCAATCTGGCGGTCCCCTGCCATAAACAAACTGTACAACAGAAGAAAGAAACTGTTGCAAAAAAGAGTAAAATCCCATGAGTGGAGGAGCTCCCAGTTAGAAGCTAAGATCACTTATAAGATCCTCCAAAGCTAGCTACGAAAACAAAATTGCCACTATTTCTAAGGACAGCCACAAAGCATTCTATAGCTATGTCAAGAATATCAGTGGCAACACCCAGATCTGCTCTGAGTTACAGCACAAAGGCATGAAAAATACAGAACCAACTGATATTGCCAACATCCTGGCAGATAGGTTCAGTGCTAACTTTACCCCCCTCTCACCCCCTAAAGGGCCCATATCTATACAAGAAGAATGCAGAGTCCCTGTAATCACAACTTTGCAGGTAAAAGCTGCACTCTCTAAAGCCAAAAACACAGCATCCATGGGACCGGACAACATCCCAGGCTGCGTTTTACATGCACTTCAGAACGAACTGGCTCCCCACTTAAGTACCATGTTCAATAATAGCCTTGCATCAAGCTTTGTGCCCACTGAATGGCGCACGGCAACAGTTATCCCACTCCACAAATGGGGAGCCACCACTGATCCGGGAACTATCAGCCTATTAGCCTGATGAGCCTAGTCTACAAGGCCATGGAACGTATCATCATGGAACTCATAAACAAAGACATCGATAACCTCCAAACTCTGGAATCCACCCAGTTCGGGTTTGTGCAAGGTAGATCATGCCTCCTGAACCTGATCGACTTCTTTGAGGCAGTCGCCAAAGCCGTAGATGAGGGTAAGGTGGTTCACACAGCCTATCTTGACCTTGCCAAGGCTTTCGACACCAGCCCCCATTCTGGAATTATAGCTAAACTCACTAAACTATGTATAAATCCCTACATCACAAGATGGGTTGCCAACTGGTTCACTGACAGAACCCACACTGTAAAAGTTGCAGACTCCAAATCTGACCTCAAAGCAGTGACAAGTGGAGTACCATAGGGTTCCATCCTGGGACCTCTCCTGTTTGGTATCTACTTCTCTGAAGTACAGGCTAACACAGAAGGCCTCTGGCTAATGAAGGTTGCAGATGACTGCAAACTAGGAGTCATAGTCAAGTCCCCAAATGATGTGGACATCCTACAGAAGGGCCTCACTGAGATAGATGCCTGGTGTCAGAGCCATGGCCTCAAGCTCAATGCCAAAAAGTGCAGTGTCATCCACTTTGGTAAAAAATCTGTACCCATGAACTACCACATAGGCAGCAATCTACTTAACACCGAATGCGTGATAAGAGACCTTGGGACCCAGGTGGACAGTAGCCTCTCCTTTGACAGTCACATCACCACAGTAGTCAGGAAGTCCTTCTACATGGCACACCTCATCATAAAAGGGTTCTCATCCAGGAAAAAAGAGGTCATTGTTCCCCTCTACTCGACACGAATTAGCCCCATTATAGAGTACAATGCCCCTTTTGGAATGTACCTCACAAGACATCTGCAGCAGCTGGAAAGGCCACAAAAGTACCTCACAAAGAGAATTACTGGCCTCAAACAAATGCCCTACACTGATCGCCTCAAAAAACTCCATCTTTACTCCGTAGCATATCGCCTACTTCGAGGTGATCTCTGGCTAACATATAAAGCTATGTCAAACCCAGAGCTGTTGGACATGCTACACCTAAAGAAATCCCAATCCCCTCGAGCTACATGCTCTAGGGACCTAAACCTTGTCACCACAATAAACAGGACATGCTGGAGGGATAGATTCCTGTCCCAGAGAATTCCCATACTCTGGAACAGGCTACCCACCTATGTCAAGCAAAGTTCTTCATTAGCACTCTTCAAGAAAAATCTTGATGAGTGGATGGGAAATAGGAAATACACCCCGGGAAATCACTTCTGTGTCTCTGCTCGACAGTGGCACAGGAAAATAACTTTCTTGGGTAGCGTAAGCCAGAGAACCTTGTTGGCTAGGCTTACATAGACCCTTGGGTCGATAGCCTAGTACCTACCTATGAACCTATGTATCCAACCACCTCCCCCAACTTGAAGCTCCTTATCAGACATTTTTGTACATCAGTTATACCAGTGCTTCATCCAGGATATCTATTATTATAGTAGCAGTGAAGACTGGAATGAACTCCTAGATTGTTCAGAATTACTGCCCCAGCTTTCTCATGAATGCATATGCTGTATGTTTGCATATATACTGATCAACTTGGGAATCTTCCACCCTCCATTCTTATGCCAATCCAACAGAATTAGTCTAGTGGTGGTCATCAAGTACAGCTCACATATACATTTTCCGAGGATAGATGCAAGGGTTGGGCAAGGTCAGTGAGACAGCCATTTCCTTCAATATCACCTCTGGAAAAGCTTTCAATTTGTTCTGTTGGTTCTATCAGTGGCTTGTGATGGAAGAATTTAGCTTTCCCACTACCTTCATGAGAGCTGTATGAAGCCTGTACTCATCTAAACTTCCCAGTGTACTGACCAGTTCTACCTTATTCAGCCACTTACAGTGTTAGGTGCACTAGACAGGGATGCCCTATATCACCTACTTCTGCTTACTGTGGAACCTTTCTAAAGGCTACTGAACTCATTAGGGGGAGTTTCTTCTTTGGGCTTTATTATTCGCTGATGAGTGGGCTCTTCTTTCCCAAACCTCAAAGAGGGATACAGAGACACTGACAGAATTTGCTTTATTTTAAGTTTAAACAGAGAAAAAAATCTTGATATATGCATGATGCAAACAAAGCCACCATAGTATATAACACATCTGGGGTAGCTCTCCTCTAGGCTTACGTTTCAAAACCACCTAAATTCTTAGACATATCCTTCCACATCAATCCCTTAGTAATGCTGATTGTTAACTTAAACATTTTCTAGTCTAAAGTGCACCTTTGGTTGTACAGGTCTATATTATATATTCAAAGTTTCAAAACTTCGAACCTCATATGTTCGACAGCATATGAGCAAAGTTTGAAACATCGAAAATATAATAATAGTTAAAAAAAAACTTACCTCAACACTCTGGGCAGAGGGGCAAGCCCCCTTGCACTCCTCACCTGGGGGGCTGTGCCACCCACACCCCCTTACTTAAATATACCAACTCAGAGATCGCACTTCAGTGCAGAAAAGGGAAATTGTCCCATTCTGCGCCGTACAGAGCCGTTGCTTTTCACCTTCAAACTTTTTAATGTTCAAACATATGATGTTGACTATATGACATTTGAACTTTATAATGTTCAAATAATTACTAGGGACCCGGTTGTACAAAGATTCAACTTCCTATGTAGACAGGAAAGCAGTGGTTAAAATGTAAGTTTCCTGTCTGCTGCTATTTATGTTTAGGCATATTGTTCTGCCATCCTCTTGTCAATTTTTTGAGGATTATCATTCTGGTCTCCCAATTCATTTGGACAAAGTATAGGAAAAAAGTTAGAACTTTCATTTTTCATGTATTTCCACAGAACGTTTGTCTATGGATTCTGGACTGGGATAAATACTCCAGTGCTTTATTTATTTGTTTGTTTGTTTGTTTGTTTATTTATCTATTTATTTTTACTCAGGTTAGACACTGATCCAGACAGATCAATTTCAGACTTAGCCTGGAAGCTTGTACAATGGCACGGACGTTTAACTGTAATCTCTGAAACCCTCACATTTGGGCAATCCTTGACACATGAGTAATGCTTTCTTCCTCTGCTTCCATAAAGATGCTACACATAAAGTTTTAAATAAAAAGGAACTGTACAGTTTTTGTGCCTAAAATGAAGTATTGGCTACTGGTGTGTGGTGCCATAATCTATGGGAAGAAAAAATGACGATGAGGGAGAAAGACTGGGGGGAACAAGGGGTTTTTACATCCGTAAAATGCCATATAAATTATACTGGGAAAAAGGTATTTGCCTCCCACAAATCGATGGAAATATCTCCAGCTGATATATGTTGTCTTGCATTTACATTTCAAGTAGAGAATCTCAGGATCTTTCTGTCCTTTCATTCCCTATCATAGGTACTCATCAGTGAGGATAAAAGCTGGCTGGGGCCATCATAAAAGCAGTCATTACCTTTGCTGGTGTCTCTGCATTGGTGGTGAACAGATTATGGGCCCTAACTCCTCCAGTGTATGCAGACAAGCAACCTGTGTCACAGTGAGAATCATAATGTCTTCCTCATGTGATTACATTCTTTATATGCCCACAATGATGGCTGTGATGACCTAGTGCCCACCATAAGCCATTATTTTTCATTGTCACAAATCCTCCATTGAATTGTAGCTTTGTACAGTCCTAATCTGCCCACTCTACCTAACAGGCACTCACATTTTCCCCAGTCCAGCTCTAACACATGCCCAATCAAACTTGGCCTGCCTGGGCTGCAGTTATGGTATTATCTTTCTATACCAATGGAGCTTGTTATGTAAGGAATGGATTAAAAATTGTGTCATGCTTGGGTGTTGGTTACACTACAACCACTATACTAACATAATGTTTAGAAGTACAGGTCCCTTACAACAGATAACTGTGTCTTACATTGGATCACCCATTTTTGAAAAGCAGGAGGCACAACTTTAACTTCTGGAGAATACAACTATCTGTTATTACAGTCTATGTCACACCCTCCTGGAAGTTGCTGGAGGTCCTGTGTACCACGTACTTTTGAAGATGTCTTCTCTGCTATAGCAAACTGTTAACATGATGTCTGCTAGAATACCTTTGCTTCTGGATATCATTGTGGTAGAGAAGCCTATCATTATCTTACACAAGCATCTTTTTTATATAAAGGGGAACAGAAACTGGTTGAACTTTTATGAAGAAACCAGTGACAGCTTTGCTTGATTAGAAAGATCAGAACATTTTCTATCCTAAATAATGAAAGCACTAAGTTCCTTCAGCTATACAGAGAAAACAAAACCCTTCTCACCGTTCACTGACTCATATCAGCTCCTAAGTGGTAATCTCTACCTGACCTTCCAGGCTATTAAGGATCCTGTCCTGCTAAACCTCCTCTACCACAGACATGGGTAATACTAAAAGCACTCATTCCAATGACCTCAATCATTATTGCAACATAAACAAGACCTCTTGGAGAGAGAGGTTCCTCAGGCAGAATTACCTACTGATAAAACAAGATACACTTACATATCAAGCAATGTAACACATTGGTCTCCTTTAATTTCCACCCAGGCAATTAGATGGATCCTCACAAATTTCTTCTTGGGGTAAGCGATATATCCCTCTTTTAGGATGGTGGTATGACTAGCTTCTGTTTGGCTCTGTTTGGTCACACAGGTTACCTGAACCAGTGATGAACCCAAATACCTTTCTTTTAAGACTAATTCATATCAAAACCTAACTTGTTTAGTTTATAATTTTCTTTAGTATTTTTCCTCACTTTTCACTCACTGTATTTCATTATGGAATAATAGCTTGAATACACGTTAAAAACTGTGGTTTGTTCCCTAATTGGCAGTGATGAATGAGAGACATTTAAAAACATTTCACTCTCCATTGTCACGGCTGCAGACCAGGGATACAACAGCACAATATGCTAAAGCATGGGTCTAGCTCAGCTCTCACTTTAACTGAAGCACTTCTGCATCACTGTTGAGGGCAGAAACAGTGTGTGGTTGTGGCAGCAGATTTGCCTATACCCCCAGGGAACTCCACTGCCAGCAGTTTTTCGTACTGTGCAAAAGTATTTTTTTTAACCAGTGCTGATGTGCTGTTTAGCTGTGGTAGATGAGCAACACATCTGCAGGGAAGGGAAACTGATTCAGTCTCAAGTACTACCCAGACTATAGAAAAGTGGTTTGGACCCTGTAAGTTACCTTATTAAGAAAAGTTAGCACACAGATGGACTAGTTTGTGAATAGCATGCAATCTGTGTGTGTGTGTGTGGGTGGTGGGGGGGGGGGGTAATTATCATTTGTAATCTGTACATGGAGTACTACAGCTATGCAATGGGATAAGACTGCACACAGTCTCATCCAATTGTATATCTTTTTCTAGGAATCATATAGGGCATTGGTACTCCATTATACAGCATACCAGCCCTACTACATGACACACACTGTTTATGAATAGCACTTTATATCACTTATTATGTCTGGCAATGCCTGGGGATATCACAATATGCATCTTTGAGGCTAGGAACTGTATACATTGTTTGTTTTTTTCAGTTTGCTTAAAACCTTACTGATTCTAGGTTGTGGGTGTAATTTATGCTATGCTGTTTTAACAGGATGCAATACAAAGCAACATCTTCTTGTCCTGATTGTACACTGAAACTTCCTACAAGGTGATACGCGGTGATCTGGCTTGTACATCTTATAGATGGAAGCTGCCTGAGACTGAAGCAAACAAGGCAGGAATCAGGCTGTAGGCTGAAAGTAGAGCTTTGCTACAAAGAGCCATGAGCACATTGCTGTATGGAGCACAGATAGAGACTGGAGTTGTTCTGCCAGAAGGCCCAGCTGAAAACTGCTTTGATATCTCTAGGATCCAAAGTGAAATATTTGTGAAACAGACCTGATTAGGAAATTCTAGATATACTATAATTGTTTTGATGAAGTCAACTTGGATTGATGAAAGCGCTTAACAATTTGTGTTTAATAAAACTGTGTGGAGTCCAGAAACCCTGGTGGGGCATTTATTGGTTTATTTGTTCTTTTTGCACCATTGCACCACTTTTTTGGATATCACAGTAAAAGCTGGAAACAGTTGCTAATGAGAAACTTCATCTATCCAGCTTAACTTGCTACCATGACCTAGACAAGAATAAATTATTTTGAAAAATGCATAGATGGTATTTTGGCACAGATATGTCCGTTATGTCAATGTCAGTTGCTCAGCAGACAACATCCTCTGCTTTAGTGCTAAGAGGGTTAGAAAGCCATCAATTCTTTTCCCATCTCAGATGCTCAGATGAGGTTTACAGAACTAAAGCTAAAGTGCAGCATATGGGCAGAGGTTGCTACTCTCCTCTGGCAGTCCTTTAGACAAAATATTAAATTAAGATTCCATCTGTCTGAGATGTTGGCAGTTCCAACAAACTTAAAAGACTAGGATATGATTTTAATAAACTCTAGTTGTATTTGCAAAGAAAATATAATACTGCAATGAAATGAAAATAAAAACAACTCATAGGAAGATGCTGTGACTGAAAGAACTATAAACTACTGATAATTATGCCTCAATATTCTTATGTAAAATATCCAGAATCCACTACACATGATATAAAATACATTGTCACTTTTCCATCCAAATATGCCTGAAACATATTATAGCAATATACTTATATTCTGCAAAGTCTTATTGCTTTCTCATAATATTCATAACATATACTTTCCATAGATACTCCAGATATAACTCATGTCCTAACTAGTCCTCAGCTGCTTTCGAAGTCCTAATTCTTTTCACATTCTAAACACATCTTATATCTTGTTGACACTTAAAACCTTCCCCATTATACAATCTTTCTTTACCATTTTACATTTTATTTACATTTAATATTTATAGTTACTTTTAGATTTTATATTTATTTCCACATTTGGCAAATGCCTCAATCTCCATTAAATATATTTGAGTTTATGAAATGTTTTTCTCCCCACATAATGCTCTTTTAAGGATTTCTACATGACTTCAAGCTATGATTCCCAGACAAATTCAAAATACTTTTAACAAACTATTTTCTTGTATATGTTTTTTTTTTCTCATAAAAAACTCCCTAGGTTGGGATTCGTGTAGATGTGCTGCATTTCTGAACAAGGTTTGTGCAACTTGACAAACCTGTGAGTCAATGTGAGTAGTAATTACATATCCAAAGCAAAACGGGCAACACATTCATGTTGATAGCTACACCCTGAAGCATACAAGTGAACAGCGAGTATCCAAGCAGATATATGTGTAGTGAAATATGTACATAGAAGTACAACACAGATCTCATACAGCAGCCATGTGCTACCCTATAAGGCCCTCTATGGAAAGACAATATGACTTCATAGATGACTGCATCTCAAAGTAAAGAAGCACATTTGTAGGCTGTGTTGCATATCCTGCAGTGTCATGCAAAGTGGTGCATTACAGTGTATAGCCATACAGTATTTGCTGTGGACACCTGTCAGATGCAGAAAAGCAGAGAAAAGGGGTGTATGGGGAACAGAAAAAACAGGAAGGCAACAAGCAAATGGATGCACCAAAGGTTAGCTTATAAAAGGGTGCAAAATGGGGTGGTGGCATCGCCTTTTATGAGAACAGAGATCCATTTTTGTTTTTTGTAGAAATAAGGGAAGAAGGAGAGTGGAAAAGGAAAAGAAGGGGTAGGTAAGGGGGTAGAAGAGTGTGCAGGGGTAGAGAGACACACATAGAACAGTACAAAAGGTGCAGATGTGACCGTACCTGGATAGTGAGACCTAGCATGAACACACACAGACAAATAGAATGAATTCATGTGGTAATGGAGAGGATTGGACAAAACACAGAGGACTGAGTGTGAGCAGGCCCAGAGCATGGGGGCATTACAGAGATAATCCATAATACTCCAACCTTTCCCATTAATCTCCCAAGAAATTGCTTTATGTTCTCACATAGTGTTGCTCAATTTTTGTTTTAAGTGTCAGTCATTGCAGGAAAGACAATAACTCTCAGATATTCATCCGTTCCTTCCAAGTAAGGGGCACCTTACTCTACATTTTCTTTACTGACTATCCTTATAATCAATGATTTTTTGTGATGATATTTTAGTCCTACATCCCACCTGCATTTATCAAATAGATCCAAAATTTGTGGTAACATGCAGTTCAGATTTTTCATAATGTCATGCAATTATTAACAAACAGATCTATGCTGTTCCTCTTACTCCTTACTCCCCAACTTTAAGATCAAGTCATTATTCTAGCTGGTAATTCATCCACACCGACACAAATAAATGAGATTGGGGGCACCTTTACTATTTGCATATGTCCAGTTTGACTAAATCTGTCATTTCTCCATTGAATTTAATCCATACTCTTGGTTCCCCATACAATGCTACAACTCCTGCCACTCTACTACTACCTCTACTACCCACAGTAAGTTTCTAAACAGAAAATCTTAACTTGCTGTCCTTTAGACCTTTTTTACCCACCCACCCTTTTCACACCATTTAAAAGCAGTTATTGATGACCTTTAAATGATTTAACCTGACGAAGCATGTTTGTTCCTTACCTCTAGCAAACAGCTTGGCTTCAACATTACAGAAAGATACGGGCCTGTAACTTACAGTCTCCTCACTTTCTCCACTTCCTTTAAATAAGACAGACATTTCTGCTTCATTCTTCAGCTGTAGCAAAAAGCCTTTTTTTCAATATTATCTCAAAGACTATATCCGAGGTCATTCCAATTTCCAAATTCTTTCTTTGCCATCTTATAAAAAATAATCAGGGAGGCAATCCATTTCCCCATGCATTCATTCTTTTCAAATGTCAGTCATCATTCAAAACTTTCTAATCAGTAACTTTCATGTTTAACGTCTCCCTATGCTCATCAGTTACCATGCACCCCTGCCAAATTAGCAAGCACTATGCCTGTCTAGGCTTAGTTCAATATAATTCTGAATATGGCTTCCAAAACCCCCAACCTAATTTCGTCATCTGTACTTATGATATTTCTTTCCCTATTTTGAGTATAAGAAATCCACACCTGCTTCTTTTTTTTCTTTTTAACTACCATACTGATGTGCTAGCATCTACCTCATCCTTATTCCACTGGATTGTACCCTACTATCCACTGCTACATTCACTTCAACCTCCTTTACTTGCATTAAATCATCTTCAATATTCTGAAACTGTCTCCTTAACTTCAAGTTCCCCTGTGTATTCTACCTTGTAATCCTCCTTTTTTCCAGTTCCAGTTTGTGTCATTCCTAGCTTTCTTAATTCTGCCCCTGTGTCTCAATAATTCCACTCTCCATGCTGTTTTAATTCCATCACATAGTTGTATATCCATCTCATACTACCCATTTGTTTTTATACCAATAACATTAAAAGTGTAGATAGGGCAGGGTGAATGAAGCAGCCACCTTGAGTGCACGGCATCAAGCAACACAATTAGCAGATACTGATCAGGTGGTAATTCAGTATCTACATTCAGTTTCAGAATACTGGTACTACATTTGAGGTCAGAGTTGAAATGCTAGCATATAATAGTGGCATTCAAAATAAATGTCAATACAGCTTTGCAGGCAGAGTATGCAGCAAGCCTCTTGTTATATTTGTATCAAATGGTTTGCTACAACTTAGAAAGAATAAACTTTTATTTACTTTTCAACTTGGAGTGAGAACTTTTCTTTTCTCAATTGTAGGTGTGAGACATGAAGTCTTTTTTTTAACGGTGTGGGGGTGTCAGATCTAGGAGCTACACAGAATGCCACAATAGCTAGCCTAGTCTAGCGACAGCTCTGGTTTAACCTGCTTTGGTTCTTTGCACTTTCTAAATTCCAACTCTGTACTGCCTCCTTTATGTTTCCCCAGTTTCACTCCACTACCACAGCATGATCTGATTTTCACCTTTGTAATATCCATGCACCTTTTTCTTCACATTACCTTTCCTCATGCATCACAATTCTGTCTTATCTACTTGCCTGTCTGACCCCATCTCTACTAAATGCAAACTTCTTTGCCATCCTCTTTCTCTGCAAATCTATCACTTCCAGCTTTTCCATATTTTCATTCAGACAACTGATTCTTTGAGTTAAACTCAACATTAGCAAGCAATCTATTATTTATGCCAAACATCTCCCCCTCAAACCAGTCTGTCACCTTTTTTCATAACCTTAATAGCTATCTTTTCAGAAGATTCTGTCATCAATATTATCATGTTAGGGCAATAATATGACACTACCACTATTTCTATCTGTCTGCTATAGCCACCACCTACTTCCCTCCCCCTTTAAGCATTTATACCAAGTCCAACCAATATTCCCCTTAGTTAAAACAACTTCCTGTCTTTCCCTTCCGTTTTCCGCCCACCTATATCCTTTACTCTGCAATTTTCCTATTTCTCTGTCATTTTTAATTCCTGTAAGCACACTATGTCTATTTTCTCTCTATCTTAAACTCTCCTCCTTTTGAACAGATTATTTATTCCTTCAATATTCTGTACTGCAATTCATAGCCTCCCTTTTACCCTCGAGACCTAATCCCCACTTCCCTGGATCTCAAATAAGGGAGACCTTTGGAATATAACCCTGATATGTCTACTCTCTCCCTAGTGGGATCAGGTCACTGTCAACTCCCAGATCCAGCAGCATACTTGGAGATCCTGTGAGCTATTGCATTAACAACAAACTATAACAGTTCCTCTGTATATATACAGTATTTTTTGTTACATTTAGTATGAAATTGTCCGGTCATTGACGCCATAATTGTAGGCAGTCATGTAATTAATATTGAAATGCCTGAACTTATATCTTCTAACCATACTTCTCAACTGTCCAGATTTTCACAGAATGTCTAGATTTCTGCCTCATATTTTTGTCTGTTTCTCATAAAATTTGTGGTTTTATAGCAAATCACTGAGGATAGAATTCATTAAAAATGGCATATATTTGAGTTTCAGACTTAATATCCTTCATAAAAATGCATGCTAACACAAAGCCTGTTATTCCAGCAGCATTCTAATTTTATAACAGCAATATTTAAAAATTTGCCATTATATTTGCACCTTTGTCTTCCCATTGTTTTAGGCCTTGTACAGATTTCTTGAACTAAGAGTTTGAGAGGTATGCTTCCAACCATCTCTCACTTGATTACTTTGTCCTCTACAATTTTGTGCAGCAGTGGCAGAAAAACTGTTAAGTATTGTTTGTTTGGTCATGGCAGTATGTAATATTAAGAAACAAGGTAATTTCCCAAATAAAATAAATGGCAGCACAAATTTCTTGTACTAGTTTGCACTTAATCAAGTGACATGTTTGGCCTACAGTTGTGATCTTGATTCTTCCGTGTTCTTATAAAATGTAAATAATCAGCCTATGCATTGTACTAGTTATATACCTGAATATGCTTGCTTAACTGATGTATTTGAAAATTCATTTATAATTCATGTTCTTAAATATACACCTTTATTCTTGAAATATATATTTATTACTATATCACATATAGAAAGGTTTATAGTGTTGGAGCTTTCCCCAGAAATCTACTGAGTGTGTATTTTTTTTTCTTTTTTGCCAAATGGTGGCTTTGTGTTAGGATCTCTGTCCTATAGCCCCAGAGGGTGATGTTCAATTCAGTTTTCTGCTTAATATAGACATAGCATTTTTACGCATCCTCTATGTGTGTGCAGGGCTTCTCTCCAGCTACTCCAGTCTCTTCCCACCTCCTAACAACATGCTACTTGACTGGTTATGTTAAATTGTCCATCTACATGTTGCATTGCCCGTTTCCCTTGTTTACCTATTAATAAGCATCTACTTTGAGTAGGTTAATCTAGTGACAAGCTTTACCTACTGAGTTTGATCAACACTGAACTTACCCATGACACAACAGTTTCAGATATGCAGGAATGGCTGCAAGGAAGTAGAGAAATATACTTAATACTTTGATATCTGCAGCAGTGAACAAATCAGCTTTCAGTTAATTTATTGTAAAAAGATGAAGCCAAATAAAACATTTTTTTTTACAATGCTGATCCTTACTTGAAAGTTCAGGGTTAACAATTGCTTTCAAAATGGTCTTAACTTTTCTGGAGACATCATCTAACCAATCACAGTAAGAATTAACAGGAACACACCAATCAGCTACCTGGATTTATCTTCATTTGATATTACTGAACATCCATCACATTATTCCCATACTAAGTCTTTAGATCCAATAAAAGGTCCATGTACAGAATGTCCTGACTTGTCAGTACACTGTCTCATGAACAATGAAGCTCACAGAGCATCCTTCTTCTAATCATTAGCTTGAAACAATGGGTGGGAGTTAACTAATATGTCTGCCACCCTTTTAGGAGTTCAGGGTTCAAAGGCTGTTGCTCTGTATCAGTTGGTTTTTGTATTTGAGGAATGTATACTATGTCAGCATTTTCAACATTAAGTCAGATGATGTTCAAGGTAGATGTAGGACTACATCAAGTGTGTACCCTATTCCCCCTCCCATATGTGATTTTCACATGCAGGGCATAAGAGTTCAGCCAAAGTCAGGAGACTATCGAGTTTGGGGGGTTGATGGTTGTATTTTTGTTGTTTGTGGATGATGTTTTTCATTAATCTCAAGTGATAGTGATGTCAACCATGAAATGGAGTGATTCACTGCTTAGTTCACATGGGTTGGGATGAAAAACAGCACCTCTAAATCAGATGTCATTTTCCTAACCTACAAAAGGCTGGATTATTTTCTCCAGTTGAACAGGAATCTGGTAACTCAGTTGGAGGAGTGTGCTTCCTTTTAGATGCACAGACTGAGAGTATACTTCCGAAACCCGAACTACAAACATTCAAATAAGCAGTATTTTCCTCCTGCCTGATTATGTGAGGCCAAGCTTCCACATTCCCAATGACAGATATAGATATAGAAATATGTATAATATATCAGCTATGCATAAGGAAACCAGTTTAGTATCCTAGGTTATTTTCATGAGTGAGTGTAGAAAGGATTGGGATATTGACCATCAGACTGGTACTGCAGTGGAGGTGTCATACCAAAATGAATTCGGAAAGCATGAGTTGTCAGATTAGCAATCCGGTTACGTCCACATCCTCACCTATGCACAAAAGCTTTGGATAATGCCAAAAAGGATGACATCATGGTTAAAGGCAACAGAAATGAGCTTCTGTCATAGGCCAGGAGGGCTCTCTATCTGTGGCACAGTGAAGAGCTAAGCAATTGAAGAGAATATTGGAGTATAGCCTCTGCTCCTTTATGATGAGTCAAGTCAGGTGGTTTGTGTACCATGTGTGTTATGATATCGCATGCTCAGAAGAACGAATGACACATAATTGACCCCATGTAAGGGAAAGCTTACAACATCGAAACCTCAGAACAGCGATTTCTTTCCAAGGGAAAAAAATCGCTCTTCCGAAACAAAATAAAAAATTAAAACATTGCATAATGTGGGGAGCTTCACCCCCTACAACCTCCGACGTGGCGGGCTGTGCCCCCCACACCCACCTACTTAAATATACCAACTCTGAGTAGTGAAAGGGGCCAAGCCAATTATTTCCAGGGAAAGAATTTGCTGAAAAGCCACTTCGCTATTTTGCCTTTTCACACTTTTCAGTTCGACAAAGACGCATTCGACAACCTGCATCTGTGACAGCATAATAGGGAGCCTATATATATATATATATATATATATATATATATATATATATATATATATATACATATATAGGCACGCACACACTTACACACACATTTATGTGAGTATATTACATTAGATCACAAATTAAATTTGTCAGGAGACAACATGTAAAATTTCATCAAAAAATAAAAACATCTAACCAAAACATTTTTGAAAATGCAAATGTTGCAAAAATTTGCATTCAAATTCTAACCCAGTGCACTAAACTAAATATTGCACCAAAGCAGGCCTACTTAACAATCTAACAACGATTACAAATGAAAGCAATGTATTGAAATTTGCAATCAAATCCAAACTTTCACTTAATTGCCTAAAGTAAACAATATGCAAAAGTAAACCTGACAATCTAAATGTAATGATTGCAAATGTAAGCACTGTGCTTGCATTTGCAAACAAACACAATCCTAACTCAAACACCTAAATTAAAAATATAACAAAACATATCTACCAAACAACCCCACTACTCCCCTAAACAAATACATTTTATGCTACTTTTTATGTGGTGGGGCATTGCCCTCCACCCCCACCTACGTGAGGCCCAGACCCCTATAAATTGCATGCACTAACTCCATGGTCATACAACAATGTAAAATGAATCCCCCCCTGGAATTATGATATATATAACAAACCACAAACCATTAGTCAACTATAGTGTAAACTAGTAAGCTTCCTCACTGACCATTTTTAATACAAAATCTGCCTGCGATAAACTCATAGTGTGACCACACACACACACACACACACACACACACACACACACACACACATATATATATATATATATATATATATATATATATATATATATATATATATCAAAATTTCATTACTTTGAAAAAGAAAAGTAAATGTCCACTTCAACGAAAGTGCATTTCAACGAAACACCGGATGGTTTGACTAAAAAAGAAAAACACAAAAAAAAAAAACACAACTATACCAACTCCGAGATCTCACTACAGCGAGGAAAAGGGAATATTCCCATTCCGCTCTGTATTGTGATCTCCATACTCGGTTTTTGAAGTTTTAGTACTTTGAACAAGTGGTCTCATACAAGTGGGTTTCAAAATACTGAAACTTCAACCAACCAAAGTAGACCCATATATATATATATATATATATATATATATATATATATATATATATATATATATATACATATACACACATATATGTGGGTGTGTATATGTGCATGTGTGTAGATAGATAGATAGATATAGATATGTGGGGGGTGTATGTGAATATATATATTATATATATATAATATATATATATATATATATATATATATATATATATATATATATATATATATATATATATATGTGAGTTTAGAATGAATAATTATTGATGCATTTGATTTGATCAAAACACGAAACATCAAAAGAACATCGGAAATTATCATTAATCGCCACTAAAATCAATGAAAAAAGTAATCTGAAATGTAAACCAAAGTAAAACAAAAAACAGTTTTATGTGGGGGACTTTGTCCCCCCCCAAAAAAATGCATATATTAACTTGATGGCTGGTACAAACTCTAATTAAGGGGGAATGTCCTTGAATATGTAAGAGCAGTTGATCTAATGAAACCGTTTGCAATTTGACAAACTCTACCACTGATGAAAAAACACCAGTATTTTAGCACGCAATGAAATGTGTGTAGAGATAAATTACATAACTCATATATCTATCTATATATATATATATATATATATATATATATATATATATATATGAGGAAGGCTACATCTCAGATAACTAAACTCTTTAATGAGGTTTAATTAGCACATTGGATGGTTGTCCTTTATTTTTTTTCTTGGCTGCTAGTTTCTATGATTTTTTTTCTAGTATGATGCTAAGATTCAGCTGTTACTTTCTTGAGTCTATCACACGCAGAAATAACAGCATGGCTCCTGAAGGCAGGGGCCAAGTAAAAGCCTTTAATTTCGCAGTGTCATTATTTAGTCAGTTACTCTTGCAGGCATACCCTTCTTTAGATTATTTTATGTGCAGATGAACAACCAACATGCTAATGCTTTTGATTTCGACAATGAAATAAAAAGGCAATATTTCTTAGAAGGAGTCAGGTATGAGACTTCAGAACTAGTTCCCATTAATTTAAAAGACAACCACCGACTCTTCTCATAGAAACAGCTTGCCTGAATGAATCTATGCATAATCAGGTATTGCTTTTCTTGATTTTTGTTTTACGGTTATGAATATGATGCATTAATTTAAGTTCCATTAATAATCTAAATCTGTATAATAACCATGGGAATTTTTTTTTTAAATATTAAAACTGAAACTAATTCAATCCATTTTCTGTTACAACCTTGCCATGCTATTTACAGCATGTCAGAAATGATTAGTGTAGCAAATCAAAATGACACTACAAAAGTCTAAGCTTAGTTACCAGACTTTCTCATGTACACAGAAATGCAAAACTAAATGGTAGATAAGGACTACTTTACTCACATATTGTCAATATTTTTTACTTCATGGAATTGACAACTAATGCTATAGTCTCCTTTTCCCTCTATAATTACTACAGGAACATCCCATCCATTTTGAATTTTCCCAGTACTTCTGATTTAAGTGATTTGTTCCATGCATGCATACTAACCCTTTCTGTGAAATAATACTTCACATTATCTATTAGATGGTCTGCTCTCTGTCTACATCCGTCCATCCATCCACAACCCCTTTTTTCACATTTTTGCACATGGGGTTAGGGTGTCACTTTAACAATGACAATCATCTAGAGCTACATATTGCTTGCAAAAACTGCCATCACCATTAAAATGTTTCTTGGTATAATAACCTTCGAAAAGCTATGCTACTCGTTTCTAGAGAGAATCTACAACATTGTCATTGTAGTGATTATGATCTTCTAAATTTACAAAGTAATCCAGACTGAGTATTGCCGATGTGCTAAACAAGCATGCCAGCCTCATGTTCACTCTTACGCCGCACTTCTCCTTTGCATTGCATTCTATTAATATTCTATTAATATTCTGTGTCTGTTATCTGTTTTTTTACATTGGTTATGGATCTTTAGGGACCATTTGGTATAATGGTTAAGATCATCGACTCCGATGCCAATGCCTGTTTGGAGTTTGCATGTTCTTTCTGTGTCTCTGTGGGGTTCCTCCCACCTGAAAAAAATAACATGCTGGGTGTTTCCATCTCATACTCACCCAAGACTGCCTTGGCATCAGCACAGTATCTAGACGGTACCCTAAAGAGAGAGAGTTGTGTAAACTAACTGCTTTGGGCATCTGCTGTGGTAGGCAGTATCTATAAGATAAGAGAATACAGATCCCAGACTGCACATGATGGCAGGGTTAGTCACTTGATGGTGTAAAACTATGGCTCTTGAGCTTCAGTTATGTTGATTAGTGTCGCCAAATGGGCATGTGTATTTGCTGGTGATAAATGAGCTGTGGACCCAGTTTACTCTGACCTGTGCCAGGGACCCATGCTACTGGTTGGAGAGGTGTATGTGTTCCTATTGGCTAGTCTGTACCTGCCATAAAGCACAGCAGCCCTGGGTCAATAACCTACTGGCCAGCTAATGTCCAGTTGCCCAGCTTGAGTTTCCTGGGATAGCTTTGTTGAAAGCTAGATGTAAAACCAATCAGCTTCCAAAAATGTTCTAAAAGTTGCTATACTCAATGTTGGTTCACTGACAGGATGGAGCTTGGAAGTGAATGATATGATGGTAAGGAGGAGGCTGGCTATCCTATAGTTTCATAGTTTCATAGTATAGTACTAGGCTATCTGCCCTAGGGCATTTATCCCATGTAATGATACAAAAGTGTACAATTTAAATTAAATTTAGTTTACTGTGCCTCTATCTAGCAATGACACAGAGATGACTAAAACCTATGATCACCCATCCATTCTGCCTAACATGGACAGGTATCCTGTTATGTCCTATTCATATTTGTGCTGAGGTTTAGATCTTTAGCTCTCGTGGCTCTGATGGATTTGGATTAAATAGGATAAATTTGGATATGTTTTAAGGAGACAAGATGGAAGGGCAGTGCAGCAAAGCCACTGGGTCTGGAATCCAGAGTCTACTAATCAGAGGAGGACAGACTAGAAATAGTTTGTGAACTGTGGTGAGGGGGAGACTTCAGAAGACAGGGAAGATGTCAATGCATCAGACTCTAGTGCAAAGAATTGGCAGTATTCATATTCTCAGCCTATGTCCCACAGCATTCCTACAGCTGGATAAAGAAGGACAACTTGCATTGGTATTGCTAATGGATACATGAATGCACATATCGGGACAAACAGAACAGGATATGAGCACTGCCTGGGGCCGCATGGATGGTGGAATAGGAATAACAAAGGAGAGGCCATTCTAGACTTCTGCCTGGCAAATGGCTTGATTATGGCCAACACATGGTTCAGAAAGAGAGGCAGTCACAAGATCACATACAAGAGCAGCCAGCATGCAATACAGGTAGACTTCTTCCTAGTAAGGAAAGGGCACTGCGTAGAATCAAAAGCTGCAAAGTCATATCAAATGAAACAGTCAGCTCACATCATAAACCAATGGTTGCCACAATCAGCTGCTCTAAGGGCCACAGAAACCAGGTTGAAGATCTGGAAGTTAACTAGAGACAAAGCATAACAGTTCAAGGAATTGGTCAGGACTCTAATGCCTCAAGAAGAGGAAAAGGTTGGAGATGAAGAAGAATGAAAGTGCATCAAAACAGCATGTGTGAAGACTACAGAACAGATATGCAGCGGAGCTAGGTATAGAAATAAGGTGCATAAGGAAAGCTGGTGGGGGAATGCAGAAGTACAGGAAGTCATCAAAAATATGAATGAGTGCAGGTAAAATTGGAAGACAGAAAAGATGGACCAGGCTAAAAAGGAATACTGTTTGGCTGACAAACAGCCTAAAAAAGAAATTGCAGTAGCAAAGAGCAAGGCATCAGAGGCACTCTACCAGCTTCTGGAAAGTGACTCAGCACAAAGAAACTATATCAGGTTGCAAGGCAAAGACAGAAAGATAAAGAAGATAGTCGGGCACCCTTCATAAGGGACGACAGCAACAAACTGCTCACCAGTCCACAGCACATCAAAGGCAGAAGGAAGGAGTACATTCAGCACCTTCTGAATGAAGAAAACCCCACAGGATCTGCACTGCCCTATATACAGCCTATGATGGGAGAATAAGAGGAGCCCACCCTAGAAGAAGTAAGAATAGCACTAAGGAAAATGAAGCCAGGGAAGACAGCAGATATGATAAAGATGTCGGGTGAGATAAGAGAAAAATGGTTCCTGAGTGTACTCATAGCAGTATAGAGAGAAAGGCATATCCCAGATGACTGAAGAATAAGCAGACTTGTGCCAATGTTCAAGAACAAAGGGGACATCCACAACTGTGGGAATTACAGAGGTATCAAACTTCTGTTAGATTGCATGGAAGGTCTGGAGATGGTGAATGATAAATGAATATGCAAAGTAGTAGTAAGTAATATGGGAGATGAACATTTCAAATTCAGATCAGGATGGAGCATAACTGACTCTATGTTTGCACAGAGACAGATACTTGAGAAGAAGCTAGAAATGAGGAATGGGTCCAAATGAACATTCATAGACTTGGATAAAGCATATGACAAGGTCCCAAGAAAGCTGATATAGGCAGTCCTTCAGTGGTTCAGGGTCCCAGAGACATCAGTAGATTTAGTGCAAGGACATGATGACTCAATGTCCCTCCAAACCCAGAGAACACAGCAGACTATGCTTAATTGGAGTCAGAAACTCTGTGCAATCATGTCAGTGGGTGCATAGACAGTACTGTACCTAACCAAAGTAAGCCCTGAACTAGCCACACACAAAAAAAAAAAACAACATTCCCTGGTGCCATCCCAGGATATACAACAAAATGAAAAAAAATGGCAAAAATCAGGAAGGGTAATTCCCATAAAGATAAACACTCTCATCAAATAAAATAGGCAAAAGAGGCTAATTAGGTTAAACAAAGCCAACATTGAGGTTAAGTTAGCCTCACAGAGCAAACATAATCATAAGACCTTCATCAGTTATGTCAGAAACATAAAGGGCAGCACACAGCAATGTGCTGAACTGGTGGTTAATGGTGCCACATTCACTGTGCCTGGCAATATAGCAAGCCAATTAGCGGACAATTAAAGTTTCAACTTTACATTCCCTCTCACCCCCAACCATCACCCAAGAAATACCCTCAAACATAACCCCTCCAATTGTAACTAGGGAATATGTACTGGCTGCACTCACTACAGCCAAGCAACATAGCCTCAGTGGCTCCCAATAACATCACTGGATACCTCCAAAACAGTCTAAAAATATAATTTATTAGGACCCCTGGAGTCACTGTTTAACTCTTGTCTTAAAACATGCTTTGTACCCCAAGAACAGAGGACTGGGACAGTCAACCCCATTCATAATGGAGGATCTTCAACAGATCCTGGAAACTACAGGCCCATTATTCTGACAAGTCTTATTTGCAAAGCCATGAAAAGAATTATCATGAAAACTGTCAACAAGGACCTAGGAGGTCTCCAGACACTGGATCCATCCCAGTTTGCCTTTGCCAAAGGAAGGTCATGCTTACTGAACCTGGTGGACTTCTTTGGAAATGTCACTAAGGCAATGTATGGGGGAGGCAGTACATACTGCCTATCTAGATCTGGCTAAAGCATTTGATACAATACTCCACTTGGCATTGCCAAACAAAGTTATAGAACTAGGCATAAACCCCTTTATAACATGCTGGATAGCTAGCTGGCTCATGGATAGGACCCAAGAAGTTAGGATCAGTGAAGCCACCTCCACAAAGAGGCCAGTCACCAGTGGAGTCCCTCATGGCTGTATGCTGGGCCTGATCGTCTTTGGCATCTCCTTCTTGAAGGTCAAAGCCAATGTCAAAAGCCTCTGGCTGACTAAGTTTTCAGATGATTGCAAACTGTGAGCAGTCATTGAATCCACCAAGATAAGAACACCCTTAAGGGAGATCTCACAAAAACAAAAGCTTGGTGCTAAGGCCATGACTTAAAACTCAGTGCCAAGAAATGCATTAATATCCTTTGGTAAGTCAGCCACCCTGGGAAACTACATCATCAATAAAACACCCCTAAAAGTTGATTAACTAGTCAGGGACCTGGGAACTCATGTAGCCAGTAACCTAGCCTTCGATCAAGATGTGTCCAGGGTAGCAAGCAAATAATTCCATATTGCTCAACTTATAAGTAAGGACATAGCATCTAGATCCAGAGTGTTCATCATAACACTGTAAGGTGATCTTTGCCTGGTGTACAAGGCATACATGGGCCCCATTTTGGTTAAACTTTTGCACATCCACAAAACAAACAACATCAGAACTAGTATATCAAAAGATGTAAATTTTTGCTTGCGACGTAAATAGAACATGTTGGAGAGACAGGTATGTTTCTAAAGGAATTCCCTTTGTCTGGAACAGGCTCTCCATCCATATGAAACAGAGTTCTTCCTTAATCCTATCAGAGAGCAACTTGAACCAATGGATGAGTAGTCAGAAATACATGAAAAAAATAAATATATTTTATTTAAACATGAATAAGGCAAAACAGACCAGTTTTGGCTCAAAAGTTAATAAGCTTTCCTCAGTTTGTCTGTTTTGCCTTATTCATGTTTAAATAAAATATATTTATTTTTAGGGACCCTATGCCTATGTGTGCTGGCCTATTGTTTTTTCGTGGATGTTTGGAATTTTGGGGCCGTGCACTTGCCGTACTTGCAGGAGTCTCTTATTGTCATTCAGCTTCTTCTTCCTGCTGTTGGCCTATGGGTATGGTGCTGTAATCAGAAATTCATTCCTGGTCTGACGCCCATGTTTCTGGTGGATTGAGACAGTGAGTAAATCATGCCCTATATAAATCAATTTTGTGGGTCACATTTGGGTTTAATGGCTATGCTTATAAGGGCTGTAGTGGTTGTTCACCTAGCATACATGTATGAACCTATGAAAATGGTGGAAAGAACACATTTTAAAGTATTTTTTGCAGGGAGGCAAACCTCCCCTGCATTCTCGATGTGTGGAGGTAAACTCCCTGTACCCCCTGAACTTATTTATGCCAACTCCATGGCACACAAACTTGAAGAAGGGTGAAATTACCAATGAAAAGGATCACCCCCCTGGGAAAACTCAGTGACAGTGATTTCCTATGGAGGAGGTGCAATCCTCAGTGGGTTGAATTTTGAGTAAATGAAGCCTGAGAATTCAATCTTTGTCCACCTGTAGGTTAATTGAAACTTCAGCAACATGTCTTTATTCCTCTCATAGGGCCAGCGTTCAGAGAGAGAGAGAGTCTCCTAAATCTGGTTACTAAAGTGATTTTATCTCTCTCCTGTTTGGTATCTACTTCTCTGAAGTACAGGCTAACACAGAAGGTCTTTGGCTAACAAAGTTCGCAGATGACTGCAAACTAGGAGCCATAATCAAAACTCCTAATGATGTGGACATCCTACAAAAGGGCCTCACTGAGACAGATTCCTGGTGTCAAAGCCATTGCCTCAAGCTCAATGCCAAAAAGTGCATTGTCTTCCCTTTTGGTAAAAACTCTATACCCATGAACTACCACATAAGCGGTAGTCTACTTAACACCGAAAGTGTGATAAGAGACCTTGGGACACAGGTGGACAGCAGTCTCTCCTTTGATAATCACATCACCACAGTAGTCAGGAAATACTTCTATGTGGCACACCCCATCACAAAAGGTTTCTCATCCAGGAAAAAAGAGGTCATTGTTCCCCTCTACTCATCACTCATTAGACCCATTATCGAGTACAATGCCCCTTTTGCTATGTACCTTACAAGACATCTACAACAACTAGAAAGGCCACAGA
This sequence comes from Protopterus annectens, assembly GCF_019279795.1. NCBI lineage: Eukaryota > Metazoa > Chordata > Ceratodontiformes > Protopteridae > Protopterus > Protopterus annectens. Next base: position 78,888,936 of record NC_056740.1, on the reverse strand, counting down.
AATACCTTACAAAGAGGATTACTGGCCTCAAACAGATGCCCTACGCAGACCGTCTCAAAAAACTCCAGCTATACTCTGTCAGATATTGCCTACTCAGAGGCGATCTCTGCCTAACATACAAAGCTATGTCAAACCCAGAGCTGTTGGACGTGTTCCATGTAAAGAAATCCCAATCCCTCCGAGCTACATGCTCTAGGGACCTAAACCTTGTCACCACAATAAACAGAACATGCTGGAGGGATAGATTCCTGTCACAGAGACTTCCCATACTCTGGAACAAACTACCTATCTATATCAAACAAAGCTCCTCATTAGCACTCAAGAAAAATCTTGATGATTGGATGGGAGATAGGAAATTTACCCTGGGGATCACTTCTGCGGCTCTGCTTGACAGGGGCACAGGAAAATAATTTTCTTGGGTGGCAAAAGCCAGGGTACCATTTGGCTAGGCTTATATAGGCCCTAGGGCCAATAGCCTAGTACCTACCTATGAACCTATAAATCTGTACTAATCATTTGTATTCTCTGATACATGGTAGGCAATGGGGATCAAAACAAGCATTATCTGAATTGCACAAATCACACTTTCACTTTAGGTATCAGATATCCATGCAGCTATCACCATCTGCATGCAGTTAAGCAACTTCTTGACTATAGACTGATCATTTCATGGAACATACCTTACAAACATATTACACCAGAGTACAAAATGTGCGACAAGGTTTTAGCATTGATTGAAGTGTAAATAGACCCAATGTAGTTAAAGTGGGTTCCCTAAACATTTATATCATCATTGTCAACATCATGACCCACTTTTTCCACTTTCCACGTGGAGGCAGGATATCAGTCAACTGTTACCATCTCTCTCTATTCAATGCCATTCTCCTGTCTTATTCAGCCCTCATGCCAGACTTTCACAGGTCTTGTCTCACACAATCCATCTACCTCTTTGCTGGATGCCTTCATTTTCTCTTGTCTTCTTCCTGCCTGTCCCAAGTCTTCTTCAGCAGATTGTCTCCTGCTTTTCTGCACGTGCCCAAACCAACATAATTTGTTCTCTTTGTCCTTTTCTGCAACTGGAGCTACTATGGCTTCTGCTCTTATGTCCTCATTTCTTCAGCTGTCTCACAGTGTATATCCTGACACCCATCTCGGGCAGAGACAGATAGAAAGACAGAGAAGAGTGAGACACAGAATTCCTAAAAAAACAATATAACAGGCTCTTACAAAAGGTGGATGACATGGAAAACAATGAACAAAGAAATAATCACATAATTTATGGACTAACGAAACAAACCATCACTTAATAAAAGGTAATTTATCTTGGAATAGTTCCTAACTGTTACTTATTTTACTGGGTTATGGATTTTGGTTTCAAAGGAGAAAGCTTTATGATCAGAGCTTACCTGGGAGAATGAGATATTGTGGGGTGGGTGCAGCATTCTCCCATATTTGTGAATATGAGGTACAGTTTGTTAGAGCCCATAGTGGGTGAATTCACTACTTGGTCAAGGGTGCTTGTATTTGCAAAGTGCAGAAATCTCTGTATCTGTAGATCTGAAGCAAGGTAGCACTCCCAGTCTATAGAGGGGTAATTAAAGTCTCCAATGAGTAGGGTGTTAGGTTGGATGGTAAATGTCTCCAATAAGTACAGGTATGCCTTGTGAGCTTCTTAGGACATGGAGAGTGACCTATAGCTGGCTAGGATATGGTACAGGAGTCTGTCTATGGTGAACTGCATTTGGAGGAACTCCAGCATGTCATCCTGTTTGACCAACCTAGAGGTATGCTTGTTACTAATGCATATAGAACCACTGGCACCTTTAGCCCTTGTCTATATAGCTACTGGTCTATAAGTGTGTAAGGCATTGAAACCTTGCACTGATGGGGTACTCTATATTGCTTTAAGCCATGTCTCAGTAATTGCACACATATCTATATTCTAAAGTGTGAGAAGGGCTTAGAGGGAGTGTAATTTTTAGTCAGACTCCTGGCAATGAGCGGTAACCCATTGAGGTTCCGTTGAGTTGATTTGGTATGTCGGTAGCTTTGTCGATTTGGCATTGGATAAAAAAGGCACTATGGGGAATGCATTTCAGGGATTTTGAACTTTGGCAGGATGAATTTTGTCAACTCATAGTGGAAGACTCAAATCAACGTACAGAAGAGCAATCTTCAAAAACATGCTTGGATGATACATTTTATCATCCTTATTAGCTATTGCATATATATGTTAGCATATCTTCTTTTGAAACTTACTCAGTGTTCTGCCAGTATAAAACACAGAACACTTCAAGAATGAGGCTGCATGTATTGTAATGTGTTTTATGTTTAAATATTTTTTTTATTTTACTTTTTGGCAGGTGTTTTACTGCTTTTCTTGAGATTTTATTGTTTTAATGATAATTTTCCATTTATCTAGGTTTGAGAAGCCTTTTGTTTGAAGACATTCTTATTAGTAACATTGAGACATTGCAAAGTCACATAGATGAAACAGAGAGAGAGAGAGAGAGAGAGACCGAGACAGAAAATAATGGATTCCTAATAAAACAATATGAGTGGCTATTACAAAAAGTGGGTGATGTAGAAAACACTGAAGAAAGAAATAATCCTAGAATTTATAGACTAACCCAGAATTTGAAAATGATCAAAATTACTTATTTTCTTACTGCTTTGTTTGCCAGGTTCCAACTTTTCAGGAATGTTTCTTCATCAAATAGAAGGGGTTCACAGGTCCTTAGTGAAACCACCATCCAAGCAGGGATGTCTACCTAGGTTCCTATTTGTTAAATGCATTTGCCCTGTAGGTAAACATCTCATTTTAAGAGCAGCTTAGAAAAAACCTTCATAAATGGGATCTAATAAAATAAGATTTGCTAATGACTACTCATTCAAATTTACAGAAAAGACTTCTCAGCTTTTGTTTAAATCTTGTTAAAAATGGCATAAAGGCAGATTCATAGGTTAGCACTAGATTATCAGCCCTAGGGCCTATATAAGCCTAGCCATAACAATTCCCTGGCAATTTCATCCCACACTATTTACTTCCCTGGACCCCTGTCTAGCAGGGAGACTGACGTGATCCCCGGGGTGAATTTCCTTTCTCCCATCCAATCGTCAAGGTTCCTTTTGAAGAGATATTTTTTTTTAGCAAAACAAAATGTTTTGGTTTTGCCTGCACCAATGGCATGTAAGGATATCGCTCTGACTATTGCCAGGGTAACTGAAGTTCAGTTAACAGCTCAGGCACTTGATGGTGTACACAGGAAGGTTGTACATGCCCATCCTAGGGGGAGGGGTCTGCGCAGTTGGACATACCTTCCTAGTCAATACCTGGTCAAGGCCAGAGGCACATGAAGTGTTGTCTCTGGAGGGAAGAGCACCTCCACAGCCCATTGCATGCTAACTCCTGGGATGGTAGAAGTGTTCCTAAGTGACAGGGTTTTGGAGAAAAAAATTACTCCTCACTATCTGTTTGATATGGCCCCAGGATATAGTGATCTCCTCACTGGCCCTAAATATGAGTCAGAATTAATCTGAGGGAGGCTAAGTTGAGTTTGGTAGACCTAGTAAATGAGGAAAGGCCCTGAGAGCAGCTGATGGTTAGCTGTAAGGAGTCAAAATTGTTCTTTCAGAGACCAACATTTGTAACTGACTAGAAGAATTTTTTTTTTGTCCAGTCAAAAAATATTATCAAATCTACTGAAACCAAACAATTCCAGTCTAAAAAGATATGCAAATGAAAAACAGCTGGAAAATGATGGTTTCATCTAAAAAAGTGAAGGGCATATAGGACACCTACAGCAAAAACTAATGCTGAAATGTGATGTTTCTGCTGTAGCACTGTGCAGATATCTTAACAGTTTGTTTCCCTGCAGGGAATTCACTTGCTTTCTTGCAGGGAGTTGTTTATTTTTATGTTTTTGATTAACTCTTAAAACAAATAAACATGCCCCCAGATTTAATAAAATCCATGTAGGTCTAGTGTACAGCCTACACAGAAGGTATCATGGCCATGTATGCGGTTCCCCCTTGATAGAGCACCATGCATATTAATGAAGGCACATTACTGAGGGAGAGGCATGTAACACAGTTACTGAATCAGTGTAGGGAGTGTGCTACTGTGTCCAAAGATGAGTAACACACCCTGTGCACTATCAAAGTGCAGTAAATCAATCTATGGATATGTATTGACTTTATTTTTTTATGTTTGCACGGCGCACAGTGCAGCAATGGACACATGCCAGACATCTAAAAATAGAAACCGGATACATTTAATTATGAATCCAAAGGTCAAGTTTAAGCATAGCTGAACAGGTTTGTGTGGTGCGGTGTTTACAGTGCTTAAATGTCACTGAAAGGTATATATAAAAGTATTGCAGAATTCTACATATCCACATAGCCAAGTGAGTAGTAGCTGCGGGGTTTGAATACATGCAAGGGAAATTAAGCAATTATTTTCGCAAGGTAAATTATGCCAATTATTTTTAAAACATAATCTGCTACACTCAGCTAAGCTGTGCAAAGCCTTGGTAATCTATGATGAGCACTGCTAAAACAATCACTAAACTGATTTGCATACTGGTAAGCATTGCTAAGCATTGCCAGTTTAAGCAGTACTCAGCTCAGCTTAGCTGGTTTGTGCGGTGCTAAGCAATGTGCCACAATTTAAAAAATGGCCCAATGGTGTGTAAGGATGGGAAGACAGGCTATATTAACCTCACTAGGTAGGAATGCAGCATATTCTGTTGGAGTTTGAACTGTGAAGGAGCTATGGCAGGTGTTGGACAGGGTGCGTGCTTCCAAGGGCAGTGGTGGGGCATTCTGGAGTCCAAGGTCATGGTATTGCTGCAGGGCAGGCACGCAATCTCACCAATGCTTCTGGTATCCCCTAGAGGTGAGCAGGTCCATCATCAATATGATGATCTGAAGTATTGGAAGGGGAGGCTTGTGGACACCTGAGTCCAGGATGCTCAGGATGGGAATGCCTCACAAGTTTGCAAGTACTGTTACCATTGTTTTACCAGTACCTACTCTGAATGTGTGATAGACAGGTACGCATAATGGTGTGCTTCTCTCCCTACAGCTGCAGAGGAGAGAGCTCGCAACCTAGAGGTCCATGCAGAGCACCTGGCCAGGTTGCACTGTGAGTACAGAGCAATTTTCAATCTACAGTCAAATACACAAGCTAGAAGTAATTAATTCACTGCCAGTAGGTACATACATTGCAGATTTGTGTATTGCAATGAATGAGGACATAGGCCTGTACGGCAATAGCTGATTACTGCCAACTATAGTGCAATAAAGATTAAAGCATTAAAGCTGATAATGATAATGAAATAAAGTTTCTACTGCAATAATTATGGAATTACTGCTGTATTGCAACACCTGCATTATATCAACAGTTGTGCAATAAAGACTCAAAAATATATGAATGACTGTATGAAGCTACCCGTAAGAAAGCTGTGTTGTGCAATATGTGTGTAAGTAGGGCTGTTCTTCATGAAATCGAGCAGGACATCTGCTGTGAAATAGAAACACAAAGAATGGCACTAACTGACTCAAGGTTTACCTAAGAAAGAGTATTATGTAAACTGTAGATTTACAGCTGTGCTACAAGATATATGCATCATGACATTTGTTCTGCACTAACATCTGAAGCAATAACAGGAACACCCAAGTTATGCTGTGTATATTAGAATTGTCTCTTTTGTTAACCATTTCATTCCAGCTATATGCATTCCTGCTCCGAAGTATGGTGCTGCAGGCAAGTATGAAACTGTAATAGTTGTAGACTGCAAATTTACTATCTGCAACTGTATATGGGTCAGGTAACCAACCCAATACTCTGATATGGTTTGTACACATCAGACATATTTCCACATACTAAGAGTTTATGGTGTACACCTGCAGTATATGTATTAATGTGCAGTTTACCTAGTATCTCTGTCATGCATGAATCTCATGTATGTGTGCTCAGCTATAATTTCAGTCTTGTATACAACTGTACTACTATTACCAGGTCATATTTTGTTTCCAGGTGAGCTCTAGGAAAATATTAGTCAGTCAATAGTCAGTGGTGGCTCAGTAGCTCAGCTATGTCTGACGTACATTTTGTCACACACAGACTGGGACTCAAATCCAGTAACAAGTACTAATAAATATTACTGAATTGGTTATGTATTATTAACAGATGTTTTCCCCACAGGAATTACAGGTAATTGGGTGCAGTAGCCCTTAGTATGGGTTAATAATTTGTGTGTTTAGATGTAACAGTGTTCACAGCATTGATCAGGAATGTGATAAGACGTCATAAAATAAAGGCAACAAGTACAATAGTAATAAAAGGTAATACAATAAATATAATGCGCAGTCATGGTATGGCTGTATGCCTGGTGTGTCTCTGAACATTTGCTGATGGTCTAACCCCATGCCTGCCAAGGAACGCATGATAGTTGTTTACTCTCTGTACTGTACACGATGCATGTCTCTCAAGTGTCACGCTGTCACGGACTGTAATCACTGTTGCCTAATCTCTCTGTCACAGATCTATCATCGACATGATTATCTCAATAGCACAGTCAAACTACATCAGTCCACAGTACACCTTGGTAGTTATATAGGGACACCTGACAGGTAATAGTCCTCTGTAGTTGTGTACCTGTAGGTGTTACTGCTTGGCCCATACTGTCCCATGCGGATAGCTTGAGAGGTATGTATGTGCTACAGCAGCTATAGGACACTGTTATTCATAAAGGAAGGGCAGATCTGGAGAGTATATAACAGTACTGTTGCAAACTATACAGTCTGTACTGGTATTAATGGGCTGTATTTCTCTCTCCCTCACCCCCTATCTTCATCATAATTTATTATTGTGATACATTGGTTATGGTTTACTATTAACATATGTTGTTCTCTAAACATTATGTTGGGCCTTGTGTTTTATTATTGCTATGTATTACAATGGTTGCATACTGACATATCTTGTTGAATTACCTATGTTGCTGGCCTTATGCCATAACTATTACTGGCATAGTGTTACTATACTGACTGTTATCTTACTTACTGTTGTGTTCCATATTCTATGAATTGTTATGTTACTGGGTTATTTGCAATGTTCTGGCATGCTGTTATAACTAACTAACTATATGTTTTATTCATTACTAACCTATGCACATTGAAATACCTCAACACCACAGCTCGACTGGGTAGGCCGGTTCCTGGTGATCCACTTATCCCACCTCAGCCGACCGTGGCACCAGGTCCCAGCACATCAGGAACCCAAGCTGGCGGTGCCTCCTCATCTGGCCCTGCACTACCTATGGATGGAACCGCCTCAGGGGATGAGGCCTGTCCCACCCTGGGAGTGGGGGTGGGATCCAGGATCAGCTACCGGTGATGGTGCACAAGATAGTTCATTGTGGGTATGAGCAAAGCCTGCACCGGATTGAGGGCAGACTCACCAACCTGGAGGGGCCTGGTGGTCCCGGTGCCTAGCCTCCAGCACAGCCACCTTTGGTGCAGTGAAGGAGCAATGTTTACTGCCCATGGGTGGGGACCTCAGTCACACTGCTGCTGGACCTCTGATTCCACAACACTCCCCATCCAAGGTGTTTACCCCCCTCATGTTTCACATACCACCTCTGTATGCTGTTTTGTCTGTCTTGTCTGTCCACAAATGCAATCTCCCCTACCCAGCCTACCTCCCCACATGTACAGGACTTATATCCCTTCCCCAAAATTCCACTCTCTCCTGTTCCACAAAAAAATCACCCGATACATAGCTCTCCATTTCACACACATGTCCACTGGACACAACTAATTATTACATTAATTAATGAACAAATTTATGTTGCCTCAACCATCTATCTGGGGTGTGAGGCTCCAAATTCCAAATTCTGTAAAGCCTGATCAGCTATTGCTGTACAAGAAATGGAAAGCTATGGTCATTTCCTACACCCTTTCTACACTACCCTGCCTGCCTTTCAGTATGTTTTCCCCCTGCTTGCCCCCATTTCACCACTTTCCTATCTTCCCCTTTTTCTTTTCTTTTTAAAAATTTAGCCCAGGTTTAAGCGAAGTGCCCGGCACTCTGTGCAAACCTGCTTAACACTGCTTAAAAGTGCCTTAATCATCTTATGTGTTTCTCACAGTGTTAGGCACATCTGCAAAATAATCTCCCCTGCCACATCTCGAACTCAGGTGCCTGCCTACTACAGCACAGTGCATTTGCCCACTAGGCCACTCCGCTCTAAAAAGCAGGTGTTTCCAGCAACATATACTGATTGGCACTGACACACTGCAAGTACATATAGTGGGAACGATGAGAGTGTACTTGTGACTGTGATGCAGACACTACACCAGTACACAACCATATAAATAAAAATGGATGTATGTGAGGCCTGGTATAGCAGGTATATCTGTCAGCTGTACACACTGTTGCAGAATGTCCACAGTTTTGCCCCCTACATTTGACACAGTTTCAAGAAAACATATCTGTCTGGTAAAATACTGTCAAGTCATTAAAGACTGAGTTTAGAAAATCGTGACAGACATTTGAGTGTCACATCTCATACCCTTCACAAAACACACGTTACAGACTGTATGCATGCATATATGTCTTGCAAATACACCTACTGTAGCACTGACTCAGTAGCTCAGTCTGTTAAATGCCTTGTTTGCAGTACATTTTGCCACCCAGAGTCCTGTGTCTGAATCCAGTGTGTTGCACTTCACTTACATTCTTGAGAATACAGAAAATAATGACAGAGTCATGCATTTTAACTAAAACAGGTTGCTGCTACTGAATTAACTGCTACCCATGTTTGCTAGGGACACACTCCACATATTGGTATAGTTTATGTTGCCTAGTACTCTCTGACTGGCACTGTTATATAACATATGTACCTTAAGCACATGCCTCAACTGGACTATTATGGGTACCCTCACCCCTGGCTCTGCTGTAACGACAGAGCTGACACTGCCCCCTCAGTGACACATACAGCTTGCTGTCTTCCAAAGTGTTTGCATTCCCCACTATGTGTCCTAGGCTGCATCAGCAGCTACAGCCTGCCACATATGCAGCTGTATGTTAAGCTACCTGCTATAGACCTACCATACCTCACAACCCCCTAAAACTAGGGATCCAAACAACACCCATGCATACATACATAAAGGGGTGGGGGGGGTGAATGTCGAGTGACAGACACCTGTTTCACAGTTTGTCCCTATAGACATAGTCAGCTGATAGACCAGCAGCTACTGCAGCACCATACATATTCTGATGGGTGTGATGTCTGACACTGACATGTCTCTTCCCCCTTACTGACCACAACCCACAATGTTTAACACTGAACTGCCAGATTATCACCATATAATGGGATGCAGATGGGAGGATACAGTAATGGGGAATAGGGATTACAACAGTAGGCCTGTAGTACATCACTGGGAATGACACGCTGGTGATACTCTGCTGTCCAACTGGCCAAACATAGCATGGAAAACTGTGGACATACCTCATAAATTTCAACAATGGGCAGTATTTGTACCTACCCTCTGTGATGCTGTAGTCTCCACACATCAGTAATGTCCATCTCAAAGCCTAAGAAAGGGGCCAAGGCCTACATGATGGCCTTAAATATTGCTGTTACTGTGGTGCCATGTCATTGGCTAATGAAAGTGAAACCCAGCTCTTCTGGATGCAATTAGAAAGTCTAAGCCACAGACTGGTGCACAGGCAATTAATTACGTGTTAAGGAGCATTACCTACAAAAGGCAAGCAACTGCCTATGGTAAACAGGAATCAGGAAGTCAGTAACTTGCTTTACCAAGACAGACTCCAATTTATCAAACATTTTTCTTGTGGATTTGTTCACAAAAGGGTTACATCACTCTACCAGGTATGTAATACAAGTCTCCATATAATGGGATGCAGATGGGAGGATGCAGTTATGGGGAATAGGGATTACTACAGTAGGCCTAAGGCCTGTAGTACATCTCTGAGAATGACATGTTGACAATACTCTGCTGTCCAGCAGCTGCAGGCATGCCTCTCAACTGTGCCTGCTGTGAATTACATCACAAACGTGGCTCTCTCAATCCCTCCTACAACGGAAGGCTCCTGTACGAATTCTATTGGGTTATGTGTTAGACATATTGACAGTGAATAGGGGTGGACACAGCTGTCATATCACATGATGTACTGTCATTCAGCTCCTCTCAGTCTGTGAATGTCACACAGGAATAGTTCCAACATTGTAAAGGTGTCTCTGACGGTCCCTGATGTATTCTGGCGAGGTCACAGTTTTGTCGAGATTCATATGTCATTGCTTGAGAGTTGTGGCGAACATACCTGGCAACCACCCCCATACACCAGGAAGTTAGGTAATAGCCATTATTACTGGGGGGACACGGGCCAAACCTCAGCAACAGAGTGTACAAATTGGTCATACAAAGTAAGAATATGAATAGAGTAACAGATACTACTGTAGCATAACCATTTTCTGAGGCTTCTGGTGTGGGACAGCCAGATTCTCCATATTCTGCGAACATCCATCCATTATTGGCCAACCGCTTGCCAGACAGCAACAAGTTTGTGCCAAAAGGACCACATATATCAGGCATACATACACATTCTGCAAACATCTGTGTACTGGATAAGTATAACACCTACAGGGAGGATAAACTACAGTAGGCTTGCATTGCTGTCTGTCATTGTGGCACAGTGATGTTGCTGGACTGTCCCCATATACTTGTAATAACACACACCTATATGTCTGACAGGAGCTGTATGACATAGTAGTGGGAGTTTGCCCACAGGGGACACACCACAGTAGAGGGCATTCATGAGTGTAGAGACATACAGCACACTCTGTCAAGGCTCACAAGTACATAACCGGCATTGCTACTATATTGGTGATAGTAACATGCATAGTGTGTTAATAGACTGCAGGTATGGAGTGTGAGGTAGCAGTGGATAGTGCAGGCCAATTTGGATGTGCACTGTCTGTACATAGCGGATATCAATGTATCTAGTCCTGTGATGTGTTGCCCTCTTCTTGTCTTTCAGAAAGGATGTATTGAAGGAGGTCCCCACCATTTTCAGACTGCATCACAACATTCTGCTGTCCAGGACTCACCAGCATTGTGACTAAAGTGCAGGACTATGGGCTGACCTTGTCACAGCAGTCAACCCAGTAGGGCTACAGGACAGAACCTACAAGCAGGTCAGACACCGGGCCACAGATATGGTCAATGCTGCATGGCAAAGGGCTGCTACTGTGGCCGGGGACCATGCTGCCATTGATGGAGGGCCTGCAGCAAAACAGCCGCTCTCAGCCACAGAGGAATTACTGGCAAACACTTGATCAACCACCAGCTCCCAGGCATCCATCACCCCATACATCTTGGAGGCGGTTGTCACATCATCCACAGCAGAGGAGCATCTAGGTAAGCTTCATGTGTTCATCAGTGTAATACTGTATCAGTCAGTGTGGCAGCCTCTGCAAACCAGTCCACAGGTATCAGGTCTAGCTGAATTGGGGGGATGGGGGTTGTTTTTAACACACAGTTGTAAACACATACTCAGAATGTCAGCAATGTAGGCAGCATCACATTAGCTACTGTAAATGTTGATATACACATATATTACCCTGTAACAATGCCACATTTGGTATTGCTGACAATACCTCTCCCTCACATTTCCATAGGTACATCAGGTGGGCCTGGAGTAAAAGCTTATGTACGTGGTAAATGTGATACTGTTGTTATACAGATCATATATACCCTAAGAGTGTTTATGGCTGACATTTTGCCCTAGGCACAATATATGCTTAGCCATAGTACAATACTTGTGTGTTTAATCTTTGAGGGGTTAACTGATGTGCATTCAATGGGTAATCACAGTTGTGTATTTGCAGGAGCAGTAACACATTTGCACTTATTTTTAAGAAAGTCTATGCAGTCTACTATACAAGAGGCAATCATTTCACAGATGCCTATTCACATACAATATGGCGATGGCACATACCTGAGGCAATGATACTAGAACTGGCATAGTATGCTTAAGATGTGTGCACTGTGCTTTAGGTGTAGGTCTATCACATACACTGACATATTGCTTATCACACAGGTGTATAATACTGGCAACATTAACTGGACATAGCTGCAGTCCATGTTATAAAGAGCCTGTCTTGTCTGTGTATGTTGCAGTTTGCTTGTGTGTTGTGCATGGGATCAGAAATAAGATGTGGTATGTGTAATGCCATTGTTGCTCCTCACCTGTATGTGTGTGGATTGCCATGCATAATAGTGCAGGAAGCAATGTACTTATTTTGTCTTCCTCCTCAAAGGTGAACATGGGGTTTGAAGTGTGTCCCCCTCACAATCTGATGTTGGTGTCTCATTGGACTCTGATGATGATGGTGGCCATAGTGTGGCACAGGTGGGGTTGTTGGGGGCTTTATCTGTCCAATGGGCTGACATCCCACTTCCTCCCTCAGTGTACTCGCACACAGTCAGTATGCCCACACATACCCAGTCCCCCATGGTCACAGATATCAGACAGAGTGTGGTGAAATTGGACAGGAGAATATGGCAACTATGGCATTGGTGAGTGTAGACAGTAGCCATAGCCAGAGAGCTGGTGAGGTCTCACACAGGCAGATTGACAGGGGTGCTCAAAGGACTGCTGCCCATCCACTACCTGTCACAGGTGTCACATCATGGGTCACTCAATGTATGTTTCAGTCCATCATGGAGGCACAGGCATGTTCAGAATGCAACACCAGATAGATGCTCAGGATCATGGATGCAGCACAGTTTGACATCCGTGACTCCATCCACCACATTCATGATGCTATGGATCATTTCACTGACAGAGTGGACAGATGGTGGGGTGAGACATTGTAAGTCCTTGACTGCATGCTGTCTTTGCTGAAACATCTGGTAGGAGTAGGGCATTGGACATGTGGACATGTGGACGTAGTTCAGCAACACCATCTGCTGAGAGTCCATGTGGCCATGCACATGCATGCTCCCATAGTGTCAGAACCTCCAGCACTACATAAGGGAGTGTACTGCCCACACCATGACATGGCAGGTCATGGGCACATGGTCCTGAGTAGTTGTGTGTGGGACACAGTCCCAGTAGACACCAGTGACTGTCAGCTACTAGCACCACATCTGACACTGGGCACGGTGGTGCCAGTGCCACTCCTAGCAGAACCAGTTCCCATGTTCATGGCTGGAGATGGTGAACTGTCCACTCTGCCATGTACAGTCTACAGCTGTCCAACATACACATGTGTAGGGCTAGCACTTGGCTTGACTGTGTACACGCACACATTCAAACATCACTGTTACATGCAGGTCACCAACAGGCACACATGATACCTCTCCATGGACAGCTAAGCAGAACCCCTTTCTGACTCATGCACACATGCTGTCAAATGTTTGGTACAGCCTAGGCCTCTGGAACTCCCACACCACAACCTGTGCATGTGATACCTGTACCACATCCATGCCATCCATACCATCGATGCACAGACATGGAAATATGTGTCTGATGCACAGGGTGACTATATTACATTACATGTAATTTTGTAGTGCTGTAGTGTTATGCCATGACATGTGCTGTATGCTGGTATGTGTCATGAGTAGACATCAACATTTGTGTACCTTTGTTGAATGATGTTAAATTGACAGTAGTGCTGCAGAATGACAAGTGTCTCACAGAACTGTGTATGTTTCTGTTCCAGAGGTCTGAGTGGCTAAGCTATGGAGATTTGGCAGAAATACAGTGGCACAGGACAGCATGGCAACACACCATAAATATGACATCAACATGGTTATCTAGATGCATATGTGTAGAACAGTGTGTCAGGGACAATGGGGCAGTCAGCGTAATCTTGCATGCATAATCTGTGAAAATGCCTGCTACCTTTGATATGTGTCACCTTGGAGTTCTGTACATACAAATGTAGGTGGTGGTGGATAGCATTTATGCCTCGGTAGACGTGGGCTATTTAGGGCCAGCAGCTAGTGACAGGGCAGTAAAATGCATGAAGATTGCAAACCCATATAGCCATATGTGTACTGCTGCATGGGAATATATTTGTGCACTCACACACACAGAATTGTACTTTGGGAGATTAGAAGCCCTACATATCTATTAGTATACACTATAGCACTAAGTATTTATTATATGCGCCATGGAGCTTATCTGTTTTGAGATTGTCAGCCAGTGCTGTTAAAGTGGATGACATCAACAAGCCTTGAAAAGGAGGCCAATGGGGAGGCTGGAAGATAATCAATGGGCCTTAAAATGTCTAACCATAGTACAGAGATAGGCACACTGTTGCAAGGGGATATATTTACACACACAGGCACACTGCTGCAAGGAGGTATATTTACACACACAGGTACACTGCTGCAAGGGGATATATTTACAAGCACACTGCTGCAATGGGATATATGTACACACACACACACTGCTCCAAGGGGGTATATTTATACACATACACACACACACACAGGCACACTGCTGCAAGGGGATATATTTATACAGACATACAGAGTTGCCTTTTTAGGGATTTGAACCCCTACCTATCTATTAGAATGCACTGTAGCACAAAGTACCTATTGTATGTGCCACAGAGCTTATCTGTTTTGAGATTGTCAGCCAGTGTTGTTAAGGTGGATGACATCAACATGCCTTGTAAAAGAGGCCAATTTGGAGGCTGACAGGTAGTCACATGGCCTTAAAATGTATAACCATTGCACAGAGATAGGCACACTACTGCAAGGGGATATATTTACACACACAGAGTTGTCCTTTTGGAAATTAGAACCCCTACTTATCTATTAGTATACACAATAGCACAAAGTGCTTATGGTATGCGCCATGGTGCTTATCTGCTTTAAGATTGTCAGCCAGTAATGTTAAGGTGGATGGCATCATCAGGTCTTGTAAATGAGGCCAATGGGGAGGCTGTCAGGTAGTAACAGGACCTTAAAATGTATAACAATTGCACAGAGATGGGCACACTGCTGCAAGGGGATATATTCCCACACACACAATGTAGCTGATGAAGATTAGAACCCCTACCTACCTAATATTACACACTACAGCTCTCATTACTAATTGTACACACCACCAGTTACATGTGGTGTATATTGGGCTGCAGCCACAGTACCTGTGGGCTACGTAAACTGGCCTTTTCTTACACAGCCTGTGTGACATGCAGAATGAACCTGCTTTATGCCATTATTGTATCTAGTATCCTAGCAGTGGGGTACCTGTTAATGCCCCTGCTATGTGTGTACAGTTACCAGTATCACCATTTCTGGCTGGTTGCACTTTGCTAGGTGGGCAATTAGCCAGTGACAACATGGCCTCTCCAAGTCTTGCGTTGAAGCCATTGCACATTACAACACCTGCTTACCATTGTCTTAACCTAGTTTTGTATGTGTTCTGATGAAGTTTTATAAAAGCGGATAGTAAAAGAAGCTATGTTAACCTTACATTTTCTGAGTCATTTGCACCCTGAAGTGCTGTCATTATAATTGTTTTAGTATAGAGTACACTTTGGCCTCAGTTTTGGGTTGTTTTTTTGGTATTTTGCTTTGGTAAGATCACCAAATTACAGTCTAATGTGAGATTTGGTGAACCATTAATCTGATAAAAGCAAAAGTGTACGTCTCGTAAAGTAAGTAAAGCACGTTCTTAAATGACAGTTGTAGATGCAGTGTTGTAGTAAGTGAAGATCTAAGTACTTTGGTGCTTTTTTTGTGCATTGTAAATTACTTGAATGCCATTGAGAGAAGGGACTGAGACATCATTGCATATGTGATCAGTACAGAGTATTCTTTTAACCTGTTGCCTATGGATGCAGTCTGGTATGATGATGAAGAAGAGGTTGATGTTGATAACTCCATCAACATGTTAGCAATGGTTGAGGATCATGTAAAGTTCGGATGGGAGACTCTAGCTGAGTAGTAATAGCACATTAGAGAAGTAAATGCTTCTTCTTTCTCCCTCTTTTACACTTCATGGATACGAACTTAATGGTGCTGTTCAGAGAACAAGAAAATTTTAGGTAAAATAATGGTTCAATCTGAGACCCAGCTTGATTGATAGGTGAATTCACTGACTGAAGACATTAGCATTTCTTATCAAAGGTTACCATTTACTGAACATTCTACTATAGCATATAATTGGAGCACTATTTGCTTGCACCAATGTGATACAATTAGATAACAGTATAAATAAAGAGAATGAAACTTGAATATTATTGTAGATGGTAGTGCATGTATATGTGTCTGTGTGTGTGTTTGTGTGCAAGTGTGTGGACACATATGTTTGTGAATGCATGGGTACGTATGTGTGCATATTTTTCCTTCTTGTCTTTCTCTCTCTTTCTTCTCTCAAGTATTCCATGAATGTTATTTTTTTGGGGTAGAAGGTAGGATAAATTTCATGTGGTATAATCTCTATTGAGTCCTAACTAAATGTCAAGCACAATGAACTTTAAAAGAGAAACACATTGAAGTACACAACGCAATTTCACACTTCAAAATTTTAATGTATGATTAAGCGCTTTTTTCAGTCAAAACCACACTATGGAACTTCATCAGAAAATGCCAGTTTGTAAAACTATAAAGTGGATAATCTTTCCCCTTAGTTATTCGTGTTATATTTAGAACCATTTGCAAAGAAAATAAGGGACTCAGAAATTTAAGGATATAATTGGTGTGGCAATCAAGAAAATTTGGTTTTATTAACAGGTGATATTATTTTGTACCTGATAAGACCAGAAAAGGACATTTCAGTGCTATCAAACATTCTGAAACAGGTTCAACTCATTGGGATACAAACTTAATGAAGCCAATAGCTGTAAACTATGTAGCCACACACCAGTTGTTTCAGCAATACCCATACTTTTGGGGACATGATAAAATGAAGTACATAGAAGTATTGGTTAAAAAAGATTCTGTTATGGGAGCTAAGGATATGTGGAAGACAAGACTAAACAAAATATATTACAAAAACAGAGGAACTGAAAGCTCTGTGTTTTGGATATGGATAGCAAGATACAAGCAATGAAAATGTTTTTAGTTCCTTAAGTTTTATATGCAGGTCAGGCATATCTTTATCAACCAGAGAAGAAATTGTGGATAGTAATTAATAAATAGCTGAAGGAGTTTACCTGCGAGGGGAGGGGGCAAGAATCAAGTGGGATAAGTTGATCCTTCCAATAAAACAAGGTGGTTTGGGATTACCTGATTTGAAGGGATATTTCAGAGCGATACAGTTAAGGCTCCTATACATAGCACAAGCAAAAAGCTGTAATTCAAAGTTGAAAGGGGTAATGATGGAACTGGCCAAAAGATCATGCAATAAGGAGAGACTGTGATTTTGGATGCAGATCCTTAAGGAGAATAACAATAACCATACAGAATATTATATTCATAAAGCAGCAGAAAATATTCTAAGAACTAAGCCAACAATGGAGTAGAAAAAGGAGACTCTGCCAATAGGGATGACTGCAATTAGGGGTACAGAGAATAGCAACAGGGACTGAAATTTACTGGAGAAAACTGGCAAAGGAACCAAGGTATTGGGAGCAAATAGAGAGGGAGTGGTAATAGAATAGGAAGAAGCCAAGAATACATTTGGACTTCCCTATCAAAGGCAGATATCAGACTATAGGCAGAGAGAAAGGAATAGTTGGCCTGAAGTGAAATATCATTACTGATAGAGTTTTTGGTTGAATCTAGAAGAGAAGCTGCTGTTAAAAAAGGGATAATTAGTAGGGCATATAAAACAGGGCATGATAACTATATGAATCAATCACAGGAGGTTAGAAAGGACTGGGAAGATAGATTAGATAAGTAAGTCACAAAAAAAAAAACAATGGGATGATATAGGTATGGCTCCCAAATATGCAACAAAGTCTAAAAGATTTACGATTTTTACCTGGAAGTGTTTACAGAGGTATTGTTCTACCCCAAGCAGACTACAAAGCATTTTTGTCAGGTAGCTTGCACATGCTGGAGATGTGGTTGGGAAGAAAGATAATTGAGAACATATTTTTGGGATTTTAATGAGTTGGCAGGCTTTAAAAATTCCCTGCAGACTACTCTGTCAGAAATACTGGATAAGCAAATTAGTGAAACTAAGGAAATTATTTTTTGAGTTGTGATAAAGGATCTGAATTGCCTGGACATAGCAAGGACTTGCTGAGTTTAGTTCTGGTGGCTGGAATAAAAGCAATTACTAGAACATGGATATCGACATTTAAACCAACCGTATTGGAAGCAGTGAATATAGTAGCAGTGGCAAAATAACTGGAAGTGGGATCTTTGAAAAGAGTAGGAGAAAATTTCATTAAAAATATAAATTATGGGAACACATGCAGAATAATGTTTTGTCGAAGGAATTAGATTTAAGGGAAGGCAGAAATGTGGTATGTCATGTTAAACTGAAAATGACTGTATAGAAGATTATATATGATGTATAATGTTTGCAACTGAAATATGTAAATATGATTTGTTTTCATTTAAATAAATGTATGACAGACAGCCTATGTCATAACTGAAAATTCAGTAAAGATGTTTTTTGTTAAATAACTAAATAAATAAACCTCTAGGGTGATCAAACAGGACAATGCACTTGAGCTTCTCCATGTTCGAATCACCATAGGCAAAATCCCACAACATTTCCCTGTAAGCTATAGGTCCCCCCTCTATGATCCAGGAACCTAATACATGTATTTAACCTTACCATCTACATTTACCATCCAACCCAATACCATATAAATAGGAGACATTAATTATGCCACTATTAAATAGGAATCATTTATGACACCAAATGTGCAGGCACAGAGATTCCTGGACTTTGTAAAGACAAACTCCCTTGATCAGATTATTAATACAACAACCAGGGGTGTGAACATACTAGATCTGATCCTCATTAATATGGGAGAGTGCTATATACCCCCTAATGTAATGTCATCTCTGGTAAGGGCAGACCACAAAGCAAACTCCTTTAAAGTAAAAATAAACTGTGGAACACCAGCTAACCCTGGAACATTCAGGAACTACTCTATGGCTAGTTATCTGCCATTAACTGATTACCTGGCAAAATGTCAAGCCCTGTAATCCCTGAGAACACTGCTGCTTACATGGACCTGGTCTCAGAAATCTGAAACAAACATTTAATAGCTGCATAGAGGCAGCTGTACCAACCAGGAATAAGTACAGTACTAACTCAAAAAATGCGCCACCCTGGTGGAATTACAATATCAATAGGCTATGTGACAGGAGAAAGAAAATCTTTGCAAAAATTAGGAGGTATGATAAAAGCACTCATCAAACTAAGCAAACAATGTAAAGGACAAATAAAGTCTATAAAATTCAAATTTGAGGTAAATCTGTCCTACCAGACCAAAGACAACCACAAGGTCTTCTTTAGCTAAGTCCGCAACCTCAAAGGCAATATACAATTATGTTCTGATTTCACCTACACTCAGCTTGTCATTCACCTGAATGAAGGAAGCAGTCTAAAATATAACAAGCTAAAATATATTACTAATTAACATACTAATTACTCCGATTCCTAGCCATAATAATAATGATATTTATATATATATATATATATATATATATATATATATATATATATATATATATATATATATATATATATATATATATAAATATATATATAAAATATTCATATTATAACAAGATCTGACCTGATTGGCTGGATCTCACTAATCGTCCAATCAGTAGTGGTGATGAGCAGTGTATACAAAGGGGCAGGCACTTAATCAATACAAGCTTATGACCTGCACTTACTGGGAATTCCTTGTTCATAAGGAATAACTGCAATCTCCAGTTTCTGTTATGAATAGGGTTCAGTGGATTACTCGGACCTGTCGGCCAAGGGTAGACACACGCTGTTCCATTCAGTGTAGCATGTGCATAGCCCTGGACATCTAGGAGCATCACAGACCTGTTATTGTTCAATCTTGTGTGGCTGTAAGCTGCTTGTCCATGTAAGAAGTTGGAGATGACCACATGGAGCCACATAATTAGTTAGCATGGTGGAGTCTCATTCATTGTCAGACTTAACCAGACAAATCGCTGCACCTAGTAAGAAAGGCAATGCACCACCATCCACAGAATCAAGAAGGGGCTCCTTATCATTATTATTATTATTATTATTATTATTATTCAATATAATAAGATAAAACAATTAGTAATTTCAGTAACTTTAATAAAGGTAGAGTAGTTCATTTCTACTTAGTTTTAATCACTAACATTCATATTAGTTAAATACATTATTAAATGTATTTCTTCTATGTTACTTTAGGCTATACAAGATGACAGCTGATTGCTTAGATAGAGTGTATTCTGTTTAGGTATCCTTGTTCAGGCATGGAACCTTATCTTTTCATGACAAGTGTAGTGCTTACATATCATTTTATTGTAATTATTCTACAGCTTTCATTGTTCATGTGTGCCTAGTTCAATAAACATATCAGTCCATTCTTTTTACATATTAGCATATACAGTCATCAGAAGATATACACACCCACACACACACACACACACACACACACACACACATATATATATATATATATATATATATATATATATATATATATATATATACATACAGAGAGAGAGAAATGTATTTGTCTGTCTACACACACACACACACACACACACACACATATATATATATATATATATATATATATATACATACAGAGAGAGAGAGAGATGTATTTGTCTGTCTACACACACACACACACACACACACACACACACACACACACACACACACACACACACACACAGACACACACACACACACACACACACACACACACACACACACACACACACACACACACACACACACACACACACACACACACAAACACACACACACACAATCTATATTTTTTTTCCTTAAATTTTTTTTAAACTAAGTTCAGCAATGTTTGGTGACCTTCCCTACTTTCCAAGAGTGTTTTACTTGTATCCAGTCCCATCCTGACAAAGCTAAGTACATCTGTTACAATAACCACACTTAGATGTGATATTTATGTGAATTACTGCTGATATTTGTTTATTGCTTTTTGGCTATATTCCTTTTTTAAAATGTGCATTCTCTCTCTGTCTTTCCCCTTGCTGTTGTTTGAAATCAGCTCCTTAGTGTTATTCTAATTAGCTATTGCAGTTATTTGTGGTAAATTGCACTCTGTTGCAATTCTGTGTGTTTTTACATTAAGAAGTCTGGAATCATCCATCTAGTGGCAGTAGGTGGTGGCCTGGTCTATACATGTTGGGAAACACTTAAAAGGCATCTGTGTGCATTCATTTTATTGGCCGGGGGGGGGGCTTATTAATCAGTTTACTGTATTTTCAGTGCCTGTATAAATTAGGACCATTTGCACAGACCTGCTCATGATGCAGCCATGGTTGGCAGTGCCTTGTATAGATATAAACATCTAGAAAGCAAATTTTCCTACAAAACTACCCATAAAACTGTAGCCAGTAACTCAGTGAGTGTAGAGCAACTGCCTTGCGTGTTGCCAAACATAGAACTAGTTTATGTTTAAAGTAGCATTGCCATCAAAATCTAGTACCATATAACCTAGTCTGTTCTTGAACTCCCTAAGCATGCTTCATAGTCTTGTATTAACCCCTCATGCTATGCACCCCAAGTTCACTAACCCTATTCAAACATAACCTGGACCAGTGGATGGATGATCGGAAATTCACCCCACATCTGGCACCTGTGTTTCTGATGGACAGAGGCATTCATTAAATCATGCTGACAACATGGATATGCAGTCTCCAATTTTCTCTGCATCTGGTTTGGAAGATATTGGTGTCCTGAGGCAATGCAACAACTGTCTCATGTTCACTGACAACTATTTAATCCTCAAAAAAAATAAATTCAGTATGCGAGAGATGTTTATACACAATATCTCTGGAAGGCAAAAGTCTCATGTACAAACACTCATATTAATAATCTGGTTATCAGAAATGAACATTCTACAGCTACCACACATAGTACGCACCCCAGATATTACTTATGCTGTGACATTTAATTGTAATTTTCTCAAACCCCAAATACCTCCCAGACAATCCACCTGCAAAAATTACCCTCAGCAAACCCAAAAGCACTCAACAGTAACAACACCTAACACTGCACATAGAGCCAAACCCAGTAGGTCCTCAACTACCAAACCCATAAGAAAAGTCAGCATGCTACCCAGAACTCTAGTCATAGGGAACTCCATTGTATCACATACTTATGCCACACTCACCAGGCTGAACAAAGAGAAGATAACAGTTAGTTTCCTGTACGAAACCAGGTACTGGCAAGTTACACACCCACTCAGGTCTTTGCACCACAGGTCCACATAGGTGTATATGAACTGAGACATATCTCCCTAGACTGTATGATGAAAGAAATTATAGATCTCTCATGTGATGTGCTTCAGTGGGGTCTGTGTCACATAATCGAACCACAAACTCTTTTCGCAAAGACAAAATGAGTGAATGTTCGATAAAGCAAACATTCCACAGGGAAAGGAAGCACTTGGCCATCTTATGAGCAAAACACACACAGCAGTATGTCAAACTCACCTAGGTGGGGGTCTGTGCCCCCCACACCCCACAATATGGGGGGTTGCTCCCCCCACACTCCACAACTATATATACCAACTCCTAGATTGCACTACAGTGGAGAAAAGGGAAGTTTTCTAACATTGGACAACTGTTTCTTTTCCCTGTGGAGGTTTTTGCTAATGTGAACATTCACTTTATTGAATGTTTGCTCTTTTTGTCTCTACAAAAAGAGTTTTAGAGAAGTGTGGTTTGATTACATAAAGTAAACCCACCTCAAACTGGTATAAGCCTAACATTGAACAATACCTTTACTATGAATGATGCCATAATATGACCAAAAGATGACTGACTTTATTAATTCATTTAGTTTCTGGTGTCATTCTAGGGGGATACAGTATTTGTCAGCATGGAAGGATATAGTTAAAAGACGTTGCTTTGCCATGGATGATCTGCAGTTTTCCCCTTTAGACTTTCAAATATTGGCTAAAACTTTATCCTCCTCCATAGAGTCTTTTTTAGGCCATGCCTAACTGACAAACCTTTTAACATAGCAAAACAATTCAAGGAAACCTTAAGGTGTTACTGCTCAATGCCAGGTGCCTAAACAAGAAGTTCCATTCCCTCCAAGCTCTCCTCACCTTAGAGAATGTAGACGTCTGTTCAATTACTGCGAATGGTTTAAAGCCACAGAAAGTACCCCTGTAGTGCAAGGTTTCAGTGACTTCCACACATGTAAACAAACTTAAAGAATTAGGTACAAACCACTATATAACAGGCTGGATTTCCAGCTGTCTCAAAAACAGAACCCAGGAACTTAGGAATGATGAGACCACCTCCACAAAGAGGCTATTCACCAGCGGAGTCCCACAGGGATCCATGCTTCGACCTCTCCACTTCGGCATCTACTTCTCGGAAGTCAAGACAAATGTTCAAGGCCTCAGGCTGACCAAGTTCACAGATAATTGACAAACTATGAGCAGTCATATAATCCCTACAAGTCAAATGACTGGTGCCAAAGCCATGGCTTAAAACTTATTGCCATAAAATGCAAAATAGTACCTTTTGGGAAGTTGATCACTCTGGGAAATTATGTTATCAATAAAACAACCCTAAGAGTAGACCCAGTAATCAGAGATTTTTACCACATGTAGATAGAAACCTGGCCTTCGGCCAGCATGTGCTCAGTGTAGTGAGGAAATCATTCTATGTCACTCAAAGTATACGTAAGGGCATGGCATCTAGGTCCAGGGAAATCATCATACCACTGTATTCATACTGTATCAGACCCATCACTGAGTATAATGCCCCCTTCAGTATGTACGTGGATACTCACATGCAACAACTGGATTGTCCGCAAAGGCTCCTCACAAAAAGAATATAAAGAGTAAACACAATGTGCTATGCAGATCACCTCAAAGCCCTACCTCTGTACAATGTTTCCTACAGACTACCGAAAGACAGTTTATGCTTAGCATACAAGACATCCTTGAATCCCTCTCTGATGGACCTTTTGCATGTGACATAATCTGCAGTTCATTGACTCTTCATAACACTGAGAATTTAACCAGAGAAAGTAACCTGTGGACCAACAAGCCCAACAAACCACAGGAAATCAATTTAAACCCACAGAAGTGGGGGGCTATGCACCCCACACCCCCCAACTAATTATACCAACTCTGAAATCATATTATAGTGGAGAAAAGGGAAAACTCCCATATATTGGCCGACCGGTTACTTTCTCTGGATGAATTCTCAGTGCTATGAGGAGTCAATGTACTGAAGATTTGCTGTTTTCGTCTCGATTTCTCATCTTTGATCATGTGGGATTTTGATATTATCAGGTAGACCCATATATATATATATATATATATATATATATATATATATATATATATATATATATATATATATATCTATATATATATATATATATATGGGTACGTGTCACTTCACTTAAAACCATATTCACCTAAACTCATTTCACTGAGACCAAATCACCTAAATTTCATTTCACCTAAAACTCATTTCACTGACAAGTTGTACTCTAACGCAATTGAAAGGTATATGTCCTTTTCCCCACTGTAGTGCGATCCTGGTATTAGTATATATATTAAGGGGGGTATGAGGGGCGTAGCCCCCACATAGTTGGCTTTTACCAAATAATGTAAAACAAAACCAGACAACATAAAACCAAAATAAGTGGGGGGCTATGCCCCCCATGCTCCCCACACCCCCCTTAATATATATATATATATATATATATATATATATATATATATATATATATATATATATATATATATATATATGTATACTAACTCCAGGATCCCACTACAGTGGGGAAAATGACATATTCATTTGACTTGACTTATTGTACAACTTGTCAGTGAAATGAGTTTTAGGTGAAATGAAATTTAGGTCATTTGGTCTCAGTGAAATGAGTTTAGGTGAAATGGGGTTTAGGTGAAGTGACACGTACCCATATATATATATATATATATATATATATATATATATATATATGGATTGCACGCATTTAGGCAAATGGACGTTGTCCGACATCCTAAATGTTGAAGGCAGTGACCCCAGTTCGCAGATCATCAAATTTTCAGATGCCGAATCCAGAAATACCGAATGCTGGCCAGGCTAATATTTCCCCCTCTCGACCCATGGTCGCGCTTATTGTGGTGATTGTATGACCGGGAATTTCAAATTCAGCATTGTGCACGACATTCTGAGTGTTCGCTCCTGCGAGTTTCGACATTTAAGTTCAGAGTATGTAACGGTCGGAGATGTTGTCTTCGACAATACGCGTGTATTCCTATATATATATATATATATATATATATATATATATATATATATATATATATATATATATATATATATATATATACATATACACACACACAAACATACACACACACACACACACACACACACACACACACACACACACACACATCTATATATATATTTTTATTTTATTTATTTATTTAATTATTTATTACATTTGTTTACCAGGAAATTCTAACTGGACACAGGTCCTTTTTCAGCGTAGGCCCGGGGAGAAAAGCTCCAGCAAGTACAAATAAGAAATATGCAATAGAGGAAATTTTACAATAAAAATGTTACAATGATAGATGATCTTACAGAAAACAACATGGCTTGCAGAGTACACAGTACTGTAGTAAGAAAAGAAAAAAAGTAGACAATGAAATGATACTTAAGCTGAAAATAGGATAAAAGAAAGATAGTGCTGTACTAAGTGGCTAAGAGTTATGTTAGTCAGGGTTTGGGCAAGGGCAGAGCCAATGCATTTTAGGTGAGACTTGAGAGTGGTTTTGAATAGACTGCTGGAAAGTAATTTGGTTATTTGAGGGGGGGGGGGGTTATTCCATAGTTAAGAAGTAGCATAGGAGAATAGGGTTTCTCCTGCTGAGTTTTTGGGTTTACTGGTAAGAAGCAGATTTTTTCTGTTGGATGTTAGGGGTCTAGAAGAAGAGTAGGGTTGGAGTAGGTTTTGAAGTGATGGAATCTTATGGGGTGGTTTATTAGTTTGTGTGCAAATGAGAGTAGATTTAGGTGAAGAACTTGCGGGAGTTCAAGCCAATCTAGTTCCCTAAGTGAGTTGCATTGGTGGCTGCGGTAGGATGCACCTGTTGCGAACTTTGCAATTTTATTGTAGCAGGATTCTAGTTTGTTTAGGTCAGTTTGTCTAAAGCTGGTAAGTATGGGAGAGGCATAGAGTAAGGTGGAGATTATCTGGGAGTTGGCAATAGCGGGCCTGACTGTGCTGGCTAGGTATTGTTTCTATAAAGCGTCCCGTGTTTTTTATGAACTTTTTTATGGTAAGAGATATGTGGAGGTCAAATTTGAGTTTGTTGTCATTTTCCACAACTAGAAGTTTGGTGTGGTCAGATGAGGAGATGATGGTGTTGCTCTTGGCATGAATGCTGAAGAGGGGGGAGGACTGTATAGATTTGGAGGGTTGAAATATAAGGAGTTTGGCTTTGTTTGGACTGAGTAGAAGTTGGATATTGGAAAGCCAGCTTTCTACAGATGTGAAAGATTTGTGTGTGATATTTTGGCGTTCTGGTAAAGTGGGGGCAGAGCAGATGAGAGTGGAGTCATCTACATATTGTATGAGAGTGGCATGTTTGGTGGAAGTATGAAGGTTGTTGATGAAGAGAGAGAATAGTAGGGGGCCAAGGATAAAGCCTTGGGGGACCATGAGAGAGAGACTGGAAAATGAGGGGAGAGCAGATCATGCCAAACCACTGATTGCTGTCGACCTGAGACATAGCTATGGAACCAGTTGGTGACAGAGTGGGAAAAGGAGAGATTAGTGAGGACAAAGAGAAGGATATTGTGAGATACCATATCAAAAGCTTTTGATAGGTCCAGAAATATTGCAGAGGAGTGTAAGCCATTGTTGTTATGGTGCCGGATCGTGTCGGTGAAGGAAAGCAGGGTGGTGGTGGTGCTGTGAAATGGCCTGAAGCCATGCTGGGTTTTGGAGAGGAGATTGTTTAGTACCTGAGAGTTTATACATTTCTCAAGAATCTTGGAGAGTGGGGAGAGGATGGCAATCGGGTGGTAGTTGGAAAGTTCGGTGGAGGAGCCACTATTGTGTAGGGGAATGATGTGTGAGATCTTCTACACAGTTGGCATGTAGCTTTCTGATATGGAGCGTTTTATATATATACATATATATATATATATATATATATATATATATATATATACACACACACACACACACACACACACACACACACACACACACACATATATATATATATACACACACACACACACACACACACACACACACATGTATATATATATATATATATATATATATATATATATATATATATATATCGATCACACAACTAATACTTATGACTTTGTTTTTTAGAAATATATTAATGCCTGTTTTGAATTTTCTTTCAGTGAACATTAAAGCCCTCAAAAGTGGATATAAAATAATAAATGTATTTAAATATCTCAAATTAAACAAAGATGTTACTTTCCTTCAAGAAACTCACCTTTTGGAATCCAGTGGACATACTCCAAGTTTTAAGGATTAGTCAACCCTTGTTAATTCTTCTTTCAAAGAAAAAATAAGTACAGCTGTTCTTTGAAGACAGATGTGCTAGGATATTATACTCATATTGTGATATAAAATGTTTGGTGAAAATAAAGGAAAAAATTAAGAAAATGAAAGATAATAAAACTTCTGTAGTCCATGGTATTATTTCTGAAAGTTATACAATATTTTCACAGAACATCAAAATCTTCTACTGAAAAAATATTAAATAATTCTAAAATAATAATTCTGTCCTCAATGAATGGAAATATTCTTTAATTACATTGCTATTAAAGCAGAACAAAAAACCCAACCTATGTTCTATTGATTCATTCCAATTCCTAATATAAACTAAAAGATACGTACTTCATGGCTAACAGATCAAAAGTAATAATATAATATCATCTGTAACTGATGAAGATCAAATAGTATTTATCATAAGCAAACATAAGATAATTATAATAATTAATTATGTTAACATTAACAAATGAAAATCAGAAATTATAATTTAAGATCTTGAAAAAGCTTTGACTCAATTAATCTGTTATATTTACTTAAACATTTGGTTATTTGATGTTAATGACATGTACAAATCTATTAAAATAGTTATGTTAAGATTTTATCTTATATGTTAAGATAATGTTGTATTTCAACTTTTTACTATCAGAAAAGGAACTAAACAAAGATGTCCCCTCTTCCATTTTTCTGTTTGCATTAGCCATTTATAGCATTATCAAATTTCAACAGAGTGGACTAAATATGGATAGTTTCAAAATTAATAGTTGTCCTGGTCCCATTCAATAAACACATCACACCAAATGACATTTGACGACCTTTATTAAATTTCCATAACATAGCTTTGTTCACCAAATTCATTAATTACACCTATTCATAATATAATTGATTCTAAACAGAGCATAACATCCTTATAATGTTAATCAGGGCAGCATACCTACTCACCCTGCCCAGTAAGCAGCGTCCATACCTCTGCTCACTTACTTTACTTATGAAACACCATCCTTGTAATGTTAATCATGGCCGTGTACCTACTCACCCTGCCCAACAAGCAGGGTCCATACCTCTGCTCGCTTACTTTACTCATGAAGCAGTGTCCCATCTCACTTCATACACCATTCATTGAATTACCTTCCACCAAATAAGCAGCATCCTTACCTCCACTTGCTTATCTATTCAGCAAGCTTCCTACAGCTGCTCATTTTCCTTTCCCCAAATCCTTGAAATGAACATCCAGACACCAGAGGGGGAACAGAATAGGGCAAGCCTATCTCTCTTCTCTGCCAACCAGCCTGACCAGGCTGTTCCCCCTCCCTTCTATCCAAAATTGTTCAGTCCACTACTTCCTATAAAGGGAAGGGTCAAGCCAAACATCATTTAGTGTACCCATCATCTGTAAAGTACCTTAGAATCCAGTCATAAACCCACTTTGCCATACCATCGCTGAAACACACCTTAATGAAACCAAATAAAGTAGGATTACTGTGACCACACTGTACCATTGGAACATCCACACCAAGAGAATACATACCCTTTTATCCCATTACCATAGGGATAGTCTGACTCCAAAACTTTAATGTCCTAAGCTTAGATGGCAGAAAACCAGCATCCCTTGACCTAGTTCCTGAAAACTAACCTATACTCAGCAATGAAGAAATCTATGTGCCCAGCCATAAGCACCCCCAATTCACTCATTACCAAACCATTCTTAACCCCTGTTTGTTCCTAGCCTTTCCCCTCGAAAGCTCTCTTTCCTTATGTTACCTATACCACTACTAGGTAATTAAGACCTGTCCTACCACTGCCTTATCCTGCAACCAAGCTTCCTTTAAACCTTCTAACTCCCCTGTAACAATGCACCCAGTTTCTAAAAACTACCCCAACAGTTACCTACCTACCATGCTTCCTAAAACCCTATCTACAAAATTCACCTAAACCCCAAGTGAAATGATCCTTGTGCTATTCTGTAAAACCTTAACCTGGTATGTAACATAAACACTACCTACTCAAGGGACAAATTTGTCACCACAAAGATACCACCTGTTAGGAACAACTCCAGCATCCAGTCAAACACCTCATTGGCCCTTCCCCCACCTATGGCTGAAACAACTGGATGAGTGAATACAACCACCCCAAGGTTCCAAGAAAGAAAGGATTGAACTTCACTGGCTTGCAAGAGCCATAGGGCTGTAGACTAATAAGATCCTATTCCCCTATGAATGTCGTGACTCTACTCATCCCATGAGATCCCCACACTCCCCATTACCGATCCCATCTGGTTTTCCCCTTGGCCCCCCCTACCTACCCCTTCCTTACTTGCCCCTATACCAATGCAATAATCAGCTCCCACTAGTTAAACACAGAGCTCTAACATGCCGCACTAAGGTGATTACTCACACCCTCCTTGTTCCCCATTCCAGAGGCAAGAACATCTATCCTATCAACACATCACCTTTCAAATCCCTTTTTCAAGCCACTGCATGATGCCTTCTGTACTTCAGCAATCTGCAAGGAAAAGAAAAAACAATAAATTCTATGTGCGCACATACCAATAATTACTTAACATGGAGGCACTGACAAGGACCCCTGCCAGCCCAACACAAACTCAAAAGCCTGTCCTTCTCTGACTAGCAGTGTAAAATCCTCTACCAATCTCAACTTTGCAATCTACTTACTTCTGCCAGTAACTGTTGCCCACTTGTGCTCCCCATGTGTAATCTCCTCACACACCACAGCTTCCAACATCTGTGAAT
>NC_056740.1:78548417-78553417 GCF_019279795.1 Protopterus annectens | reverse complement strand
AGCACCATGTAATGTCTGCAGATGTGGTGGCCTTCTGGACATCCAGCTATGCCAACTGTGACTCGACACAATTGGCATGGACACCACACTTTTCTGGCCATTGCCACCAAGTGTCAATTGTCCCTCTGCTATGGCCACATGTGATGGGGTTTGTAGGGGCACTGTAACTGTGTGCGGGCTTGGGGTGACTAGGAGGGTGATGACACATGTTGGTGCAGTGTTGGCCTCTGACAACCCCACCTGTAACTCACCTGTACCTTCATGATCGTCGGTGTCTGTAGGGACACCTACCTCAGTATGTGAGCAGGAGGGACCCTGACCCACCTCACCACCTGTGGGAGAAACAAATACGTTAAGACCTGTACAGCAGTGCATAACAGTACACGCATTCACACATACTCACACTGACAACCTCCCTACAACTTCACCTTCCCTGTGTTTGCAGACAGTCCCACAGTCAGTTACATATGTTCCCCTTCCAGCATGGCACTTGCTAATACACACACATCACTACAGCCCATTAACATATCATCCCTCCCCATGCCTACACGTGTGGTTACCACACCTGACCTGTTACTCCATCGCCTCTCTGACCTGGGTGGAGTAGGTTGTACAAGGCCTCACAGCTGTCACCCTGTATTACCCTGTGTGTGGGCAGTAATGGTGAACAAGGCCCCTATATGGTTTGGGCTAATACATTCACTACATATGTCACAAACCAGAGCCTCATACTGCAGTCTTGCTCAGTCCATGCCACATCTGCTGCACAAGTGACCCATCATGCGGATGACAGTACTACCTGGATACACTCACTGGTGTGCTGTGGTAATTCCCCATTGCATTTGTAGTGCTGCATATGTGGGTAGCTGGCTACCTATCTGCTGCTGGCAATATAATGTGTATACCTGGTATGTCCTGCACCTTCCAATGCATGCTCCATGCTACAGTCCTTGTTATGCTATCAGCTGCCCTGTGTTCACATACCTGACAGGTTGTCCTGGTGTCCCATGTCTCACTCCATGTATGGCATAATCCCAAGGGGAATTGCTGCTATGTGGTCAATCCCACTATCGCCTGTGCATACATGGACACACACACACACACACACACACACACACACACACACACACACACACACGCACACACATCCGACATGCATCATCCACACTCCACTAGATTGCACCTACGAACCCAACTGAGTCACACGCACACACCCCACACTCCTACATGTGGAGTTGCACAACATTTGTACATTAGCCTTCTGTCAGCATGCATTACACATGGAGCTCAACAGCATGCAGTGCAACTATAGTGACATCATGCTAGTGGCAGTATACATGTGTGTGAGGCATGGGCTTTGTTGGTAGGTGATGGCCCCTCCCCATGTTAACACTGCACCCATGTACAATGTGTTACTGTGGCCTGTTCCGCACCATGCCTAGTACTGTGCACCATACCTCGCTGGTGTAGACACCATTAATGCATCTGTAGTACTGTGTTGGTTATGTCAGCTCCACTGCTCACAGCCCTTGTTTGCTGTAGTAGCACATACCTGGGATGGTATGTGAACAGCTATCAGTTGTGGATGCCTGATGTCTGATTTACAGATCACAACGTCAGCAGTGCATGTATGACCAGTACATGACTATTACACTGACAACCAGTGGACCTTACCGTGCCTGTGAGGGGTGCCCTACACATGTCCCAGACCTCTGCGTGGTTGCAAGGTATACACATGTGCACATTCCTTGGAGTGCACACACTGCTGTGATGAGTGATGTGGGGTCAGGGTTATAACTGCAATGTTTACTTAACCTGTTTGTGTGCAGCTGCAGCCATGGTGGTGTTGGGTCACACATATCCCTACTGTAGGCCATGTGTCCTGCCACATGTCACATCCCTGTGGACACATTGCACATTGACAGGATGTTAGTTATCTTGCATGTGTCTGTTGTACCCTTCCGATACCCCAGCATGGTCTCTACTGTGATCTAGTGCATTTCTCAGCAACAACACATGAACATGTACAGCATGCAGTAGCGGTAGGTGTGTTAGATGTGTGCATGGGGGATAGCCCATAGCTATTACATGCCCAGTTAATCATCATGCATGAACATGAACCATACTCACCGGCTACGGGCTGCTGCTGTGGTTGTAAACTGGGGGGACCTGCATAGGAGTGTGAGAAAGCTGATGTCAGTGGCCACAGCTGTGGCATTCATAACAGGTGAGTGCAGCATTATGTTACATCAACAGCAGAATTACACAATATTACAGCTTCTACACAACAGTTGCAGCAGACAAAGTATATGACATCACATGATGTACCTCTACAGCTGCAGATGCATACACACAAGTGGTGTACCGATGTGCCCTGGGACCTTACCTGCACACTCCTCAGCTGGTGCATCATTGGCACCCACTTCCAAGATGTGCTCTGCCAGGTGTTGATGTTGTGGGCAGACAGGTGCCACTAGGCTGTTGAGAAGCTCCTCCACACAGGTGAGGGGTGTATGGGCACGTTGCCCCCCCATTAAGAGGTGGTCCCCCCTTATGGCAGCTGCACACCAACGTACATGGCGAAGCAGGTCAGTGCAATGATGCCGTGGTATATGGATGTTTACAATACCCTTTTTTCTTTGGTTGGTTTCCTCTTTTGTTTTTTGTTTTCTCTCTCTCTCTCTCTCTCTCTCTCTCTCTCTCTCTCTCTCTCCCTCTCTATCCCTCTCTCTCTCTCTCAGCCAGTGGATTGTCTGTTTACTTCCGGTTCTGTTCCTGATGTGTTATTCCTGCATAAGGGTATGTTGCATCGAATCCTGTAACACCAGCAATGTGCAGGGTGTGTAACTGAAATATTACAGGTATAGCCCTGTGTTCCTACCTCCGTCCTCCACATATATGGTTGGCTTTGTCCTGCTGTGATACGGTTAAGGGTTGTTCGCTATTGGCCTATCATAATATACTGCTAGCATTCCTTTTATCATCCCAGTCATATTGTGGATGCCCATGACATTTGTTGGTCAGGGTCCATACATGTGACAGATACATAGACATTATTGCAGGTAATAATTGTTCCCCTAGGCCTTGACTACAGGGTGCAACTGGTGGCTGCTGACCTACATCAGTTATTGTTTATTGTTACCTACCTTGATGGCAAATCCTTTGGCCGCAGTAGTATGAATTGACAGGCCTGTCCTGAACAGCATAGTATGTTATATATCCGCACTGTCTGCATCTACTTTTCTGTGTGGGCCTTGCATTCCTCACTGATTACATAAGTGCAGATCTATGTGCTGTTGGTAATGGCATACATTATTGTAAAATACACCATTACAAATTGTCTGTGTATACATATCTGTGTGTCATCTCATATCATATGAATAGTGAGTGGGCTATGTGTAGTTCCGTATTCCTGTTCAAGTGTAAATGTCATTTAGTAGGTTATATAGCAAAACAATTATGTTATACTGATTTCACATGGGAAATGGAATGTGTTGCAGTGGGACCTGAACTGAGAATGTGTGCACGATAGGAGGATGCTCTGCCCACTACACTACTGCAGCTTTGCATAAGTTCCATATTCCTAAATTAATGTCATACCCATGCTCCCTTTCCCTGGCCTCCGAGCTCCACATACTCAGCATCCATCCATTCTGCAGTTGCTAGCCCTGCCATACCACACCTCCACACATTTCCCTCTCTGCACGTCTCAGTATTCCTCCATATTACTGTCTCGATGCAACCTTCTGCAAGCTCTTCATCAGTTTAGTCCATGTACGTTCTAGCCTTCCCTTTATCCACCTCCGATACTGGTGGGAACATTATTGTGACCCATAACATCTGGTGCGTCCCGGCAGGGACGGACCTGTTGTTGTGTCACGAGTTCACTTTGCTGGTCTACACTGTTTCTCCCACTGGTAGCATCCTGCCAGGGTTTTCAGATGCAGTGGTTTACTCACACACCAGACCAGCCTCATCTCCTGCTTCCGCGGATGAAACATGCCCCCATGCAGTGGCCCATTTTCCATTACTCTCTTCAGTATTATATGACACTACTGTTCTCACCATATGAGTGGACAGGCACTGTTCATTGGTACTCATAGACTGCTCGGAATACTGTGACTGAGCACTGTGCACATTTGCTGGTATTAATGTACATACTTGCATACATTTCCTATACTGTTGACTGACTGTGCTGGATGATATGTTTGTGATAACAGCAGCTGATTGTATATCTGCCATGCCTTCGTGGTAACATACTTGGACTTTAGTGTGCAGGGGGGGACCTTTGAGTGCTGATTATGTTTTTACTGGCCACGACGATGGCTGTGGGCTACAGCATGTCTAAGGCACTGTGGGGGAAGTGTAGGCGGGTATGTGCTGATGTGCACTAGGCTCGGACTTGCTGACCTCTGGTTACAGTGTCTTACACTGGGTTGGCCTCCACATTGCTTAACCAGTGTGGGCATTGCTTACCACTGCCCACACAGGCATACTCCCACTTGCTGCCGCATACCCCCGCTCTACTTCATGAACATGTCATTATTATACATGCTTATGTCAGGTGTACATGTAAGGTTTGACTGTTCACGAAGGTCAGTGTAAGGTTAAGTAGAATTCCATTTTAGCATTTCTTGTCAGGCTACATTCAGGTATTTGGGTTAGGTTTAGGTATGCCATACCTGTGTTGTAGAGTAGATGTGAATAGTGGAGGTGTAAGTGTGTAGGTGGAGGGGGGGACATTTTAACTGTATAGTAGGCCATTTGACTGATTGGTAGGGGGAGCGGTAGTGCAGGTTTGCAGGGTGTTGGGATATGTATGTGAGGCAGGACAGGAGGTGTCAGTGTCAGTAGTTGGTATAGGGGTCTGGAGTGTTGGGCGGTGGTGGACTTCACAAGGTGGTGATCCAAGTGTGCTTGGGTTTTCCCTTCATGTGTTATTTACATGGGTAGTCTGGGACAGCTGCTGTAATACACCTGGGATGGGGATTCCAGATTCT